>NC_039501.1:3038561-3338561 GCF_003590095.1 Trichoplusia ni
GCCTTGGTTGCCTCACTCACGTCAGCCACGAGCCTGAATCTCATTGGTTGCCCTGCTCAAAACCTCCAGCAACCAAACTGTGAACGCAGAAAACTAAAACTATAAATGGGTGCCGCGCTCATGTCATAAGTTCAAACCACTATCGGTTACCTTGCTCCTAACCCACGGCAACCAAATAGCACATCGACTGCGTAGTCTCACCAATCATTTATTACACCTATTTATCAGCAAGTGTCAAACACTTGTTCAGTTATGAACAAAGATGGCTCTCAGTCCATCCCACTTTCACCAGTCTCGTTTACATCACAGTGGCGCAACCTTTAAGGGAAAGTACAATTATGTACTTACAGACTTTCACACAAACGTTATGTTAACTAGATAATTGTCATGAACTAGGGTTTAAGCACCATATCTATACATATAATAAAATTACACATATGATCAGGTTTCTTGATGGCTTTACTTCAATTATATTTTATAAGGTTTGAATCAAATTTTGTACAAGTTTTTACTCATGGTTGCTTGAGGTTGACGTTTTCAGGGGATTTACCACCGCTGTTAGTATGGAAGTAAGACTCGCTTTGTCTTAGAATATCCCATAACGAATCAGTTCTGATTCAAGAAATGCCGGTAAGTCTCCAGAAGCAAACTTGTGTGCAGTTAGTGCAAAGTTTCAGAAGATTTTTGGATTCGCAAATCAGAAAATCCACATGTTAACCATGATCAAATTTTCTAAAGTATTGTAGAATCCTTGTTACCTGAATATTGTACAATATTTGGACAAAAAAAAGGAACCAGGTATCTTAAACTATTAATTCGTTGCGGTCAATGAACGATATTGGCATGACCCAAATTCTTTCGCCCTTTATTGCCACAGCTAGACGTAAAGGGTAGGTTATATAAAACCTCTTTGGTAGGCTCGAACCTATTTGCTCATTCGTACATAAGACAGCACAAGCGTCAACAATACGACGACTTTAGAAAATAAATGACTCTTATTTGAATGTGTTAAGGTTGATTTTTCAACTCATTTTACATTTAAGAGATATGTGAGGCTTCTTGTACGTTTAACGCCTCTCCAAGACTCTCTATTTCACCAATAAAAACTTTTCAGTGGCGTTAAAAAGTAATTGTTCGCATAAACAGTACATTTACAAGTATTGTAATATAAACACGGGTTGTTTATTCCGTATTACTACAGAGAAAGCACACTCTCTTCAATAAATTACGTAAATTGTAAGCAGTAAGTGTATTTTGAGGCAATTAATGATACAAACTTACTTTCTTTACGCAATGCGTGTAACTTTCAAACATAATTTCCTTTTTTTTTAATTTAAATGACATGTTTAAATATAGAAGAGCTGATTAGCGGACCATCAACAAAGCTTTTTTTTTGTGTGTTCGAAATAGGTTTCTGTTGTTATCTATTTTTTAAACTTGGGAAATGTTTTCAAGTACTCTAGCCAATTAATATTGTCAAGTGTTATAAAGTGGCCTAATCATTATTTTTTCGATAAATACATATAAGAGATAAGACATGTATTACTAAAAAAATTATATGTAGTTAACACAAAATTGTCTCATTCTACGTTAGAAAAAGTAAAAAGCCTGTTTATTAAATGTCTAAAATAACCTATTAACATGTATAAACGTGATAGTTAAGAATAACAATCAGAAATAATGATAACATCAATAATGCAATCTTATCTTCAAGTATTTAGATACCTATTAATACTTGTAATTGTTAGATATCTTCTGTACTTCAGAGTTCCGAGACAAAGCACTTTATCTATGATTTCGAAAATACTTTTAATTTTCAAAACAATGGTATATAGGACTACTTCCTAAATATGTACTTATTAAATGCTGTCTAGCTAGAGAATATAGCTCTAAAACTTATAATATTTTTTATAACGATTCAAAAAATGATTGTTTATCTTTTTATTACATTAAAATTTATAGAGATAACCTAGTATATTTAATTTTTGTGACAGCTAAACCAAGGTACATAGATATTTTTCTATTCTATGATAATAATAAAGATACGATATAGAACAGGGGTGGATGGCCAATGGTAGATACCCCAACACATTTTAGATTAAAGTTCTCAACAAGGCCTCTACATGTTGGACCTGTGTCCCCGTGCAAGCCTTTAAAAAGGACCGGGTCTCTTCACATGAAGTGATCCCGTGACTGTAAAAAGATACGATATAACATTCATATGACATTGGCATCTAGTAACTGTACTTGGTCTTATTCAGCATATTCGTATACCCACATCGGTTATCGAGACCACGTAACGGTGTAGCTATCTTTTTTATATTATAATTCTACTGTACGCATGTATGTCACTGAACACCTCCTAAACGGCTGGACTGATTTGAATGATTTTTTGTGGCTTCCTGGATGGCTTAGATTCAGAAATCAACAATTGAAACATTCTTCGTTCAGCCTAATGATGATTATAGTATGTTTTATAATTTCTTTCACAAAATTATCAAATCTCGATTTTCATACGACGCGAAATTAAAAAATCAATATTCACTTGTTTAACAACTTTAAAATACAAAACTGTTTTAGCGGATTCAAGTTGTCCCTTGCAAGGCCATCTTGATGGAATAAAATGATTTTATTATGTCTCCCCACAAAGATATTATGTAAATTTGACGTAATTGAGCTTGTGAACACATGAATAGGCATTATATAATGAGTCGCAAGTGTAAATGAACTGAGATGGT
Source organism: Trichoplusia ni (assembly GCF_003590095.1). Lineage (NCBI taxonomy): Eukaryota > Metazoa > Arthropoda > Insecta > Lepidoptera > Noctuidae > Trichoplusia > Trichoplusia ni. The sequence goes on from NC_039501.1 coordinate 3,041,300, forward strand.
AGTGATTGAGATTAGACTTGAGCATTGTGTTACGTGTCAAAACGCACGTTATCGCATAGCATAATAGGTAGTAAAAATATCTTCAACACAATTACAACGACCACTGTAACTTTTATATAGCAATCCAAGAGTTTATTCGCGTCCCAAAACACTCATGTTCCAAGCCGGAGTAAAAAACGCGATGCCGGATTCTAATTTCAAAATTTGAAATTAGCACCTACTTAACACGCCATGTTTTTGGTATTTTTTTACTTGAATGTCATCGGATGACATGAGGAATTGTAAAACAATATAAAAATGAGCAATAAAGTAGAAAACATAGTTATAACCATGTTAACGACAGATTAAAACCGCGGGCCAGCTTGTCTTATCTCAGGAATGTTAATACGCAACAAGGTACGCTAAATACCTATTGTGAACGTAATCCTATTTACGCACTATTTATAATTTTATACACACGACTTCTTGCTAGTATTTTGTCGTGAGAAATATAATGGAGGCCTACTATAGTCTTACGGCTGTTTTAAAGAAAGATACTTTTGTAAGTAAAGTTTCAAAATGCATTGTCGCTTTCTTTATTAACGTAGTTACTTGCCGATTCGTGTCCATAAAACCAATCATCCAACCAACAGCGTCACGTCGTCAGCGCCACAAAAAGTGTCATTTTTCATCACTGAAACGTTTTGAAGTGCCTTTAAAATTTGAATTAAAAACTATTTGATTTTGATTTCTTCCGCTGAACAAGTACAAATTCAGAGCGCCATATTTGAATACGGCTGTTGAGGTAAAACAGTTGTGGAAGAGGCACAGCACTACTCGACGTAAAGCGGCATCACAGTTCCGCAAATTCTACTCTTTAAAAGCAATTTTAGGTGACCCAGCTAAATTTGAAAATGACGCATATTCCTAAAACAATAATTTCAAAAACATCTGGTAGATAACGATAAGTATGCAACAAATCTCTTATCAAACACAAAAAAGATTCATTGTTGATCTTCGTGACAACAAAAGACAACCTTGGTTTACAAATTCAAGTTGTCTTGAAATTATGTTAGTGTTTCTAATTACCTTTGAGTCTTAAACATTATTGTTTTACAGTTAATTATATGCTGTCTGGTCTACTATTGTTAAAAGCAATGTCCATACAATAACATTAAATTGTGTATATAAATCAATTGTAAAAGTTACTAAGACGTAGTCCGTGTGGAGAACAGATAAACTACAACGCAGATAGCAGCATCATCTTACAAAACATTAAAGTTTCAGGGCCCTAGTTGCGAAAGTTTGTTTATATGGATGTTTCAAGATGTTTGTTCTTCTTCCAGGCAAAAATCACTGAACGGATTTAGAAGAAGCTTGGTACGTAGATAGGTTAGTTTAACCAACATAACTTACATAGGATAGTTAACATCCCGATTTCATGTTCCCGTAGGATAGCAGCCAGTGTAAGTAAAAATGAAGAAGTATGTCAGTGTGTATGTTTGTTACCTTTTCACGCCCAAACGGCGAGACCGATTTAACTGAAATTTCGCATGGAGACTGAGACTTACAAACTGATATTAACACATAACCTTTTTATCCGCCTTTTTAATAAAGGATAATATTTTTGTCACATAAAAATAGTACGATGCGGTTTTCCTCAATAGTTTTAAGAGTTTACCGGCAATATTCCATAAGTATACCTACCTCATGGATGTAGTGGGAAAACCCATCTATTCGTTATTAATTACCGACGGTAAATTCTTCATGTCAAGACTTATCCTTGGTTTTAATAGCAGTCACAATCAGTAGTTTACAACTGTAATATAGTAAGTACAGCTATTGTTTTAATTTTCCTGTAATGCTAGGTAAACTTATAACTAAATGTTAAGAAATTGGATTTGAAAAAATCTGAGAAGTCCACATGATTTCCATTCACTATCACTTAACGTCAAATCATCGTAGCCAAAGAATATTGGGCTTATTTGTTTAATTGTATTCTTATAATGTCTTTTTCCCGTCGTCTTCTCACTACTCATAAAGGGTTAGAGTATATTACATCATATGAGAATAGAAAAAGTGAATGAGAAAGACGTTCCTTTTCGACAAGTGACTTGACTTTGACTTAGATTAATTCTGCATTGAAGCAAATCAATCAGAGTTAGCGCTCGGAGAAATATAACTTGTCTTCCGAATAGAAAAGCCCGGCTATCTTTATCTTCTGTCAATCTCCCTATGTTTCACCGCCATAACTAACATTCTGACATGTCGACGCCATGTTTAATTCTAAATATAAATTGTCAAGACTTTATTAGATGCAAAAAAGAACATCAAATAGGTGAATTGACTACTGGCCTTTTGGGAAAGTAGCGCAAGTATCCAATCAAAAGATCGGGAACCAATAAATGCTGACAGTTAGATTGAAAAGCAGATACATTGCTTGAATGAGTATCGCCATGTTAGTTACATTTAGTTTAGTAGGTCAGACGAGGGCTTCTGTATGAGCCGCAAGGTATATATGTCATAGGCATGTTATCTGAGTCTTAGCATGCGTAGACTTGTAATAAGAAGGGTACATTGAAGACTAATTACTCCATTTTCTTGTGAAAGTTTGTGACTACAAATGGGTGTTTGTTACATGCGGGAACTACTTTAAAAACATAGTCAGTAACTCGTACGAGTGATTTAATAATATTGTCTGTATTGGAGTCTGAAACTTGACTGGAAAACCCAAAAAATGTTGAGTAAAATATCTGTAGAAAGTTAGTACAAAGGTAGGGTAGTCTGAATTGAATTATAATACTTTTTGTGTTGCGAATAATTTTAATAATATTATGGAAAACTAGTTGCACAAAATTGTCATATTTAACCAAATTTTAATACTACAGACAAGAAAGAGTCATAAATAAGTGAAGATTAAAACGGAACACAAAAAATATGATTTTGTGTGGCGCTTTAATTGAAATTTTGCATTCGTAATAGCCAGTATTATTGATATAGTATTTCTGACTATAAACATGTCTACGCTATTATGTCAAAACTATAAAACCTGTTTCAACTGAATACTAGTGCTATTAATAAGTCGTATTCAAAAAGCTCTTAAAATTAACGTTGTAACCATAGATGTTTTTAAGCGTAGCTATAATATACTTTAATTATCATTCAAACAATTCAAACAATCTTGGTACAGATATGTATATGGCAAATTGAGGATAGGTCTATGATAGTTACCATAACGATTATGCTTATATTGTGTCGTCTAACCAACTATTCGTCGATGGGGTATTAAAAGGCTGAGATAATCAAATTTAAATACCCATAAAGCCCTAACTAAACACTAAACATTTAATTATCTATTACAGGTGTTAATTAAATTGCAATAGGTATTAAAAGGCCTCTTACCCGACCTCGAAACTACACAAACCATAAAGTATAAACTCTATGTAACCAACACCTCGTTGGGTGAACGCAATCAAATTGGCTGAACCTCAATTAACTTTTATGTGGTTCCCATTAAACGCGTGATTAATCGATGTTTTTTTACAAACAAGTAAAACGCGTAATTTGATGGAATAAAACTGAGTGAGAAAATACGAACATACAATGGTTGGTACTGGTTAACTCACTCGTATTGACCGATTGCCCGACTAGTTTCGGACCCAGCCGGAGTCAACAATCATGGACTGACGCGGCAGACCACTAACGCATCATTTGATAATGAATCAATCATCATTGAAGTCATTTATTCTGCAAGAAGGATATCAACTTTTACATGTTTTTTTAAGAATTCCTATCTGACCAACCCAAGAAATGTACATTTTCTATAGTCTATGATTAGACTATGGTTTTGTTTATTTTTCTTTAATATTTTCTAATTCAATTTCGAGTAATTTGCTACTCACTACGATGAGCGGAACTTTATAATTACTGTTAATTGATCCTAACAGTCTTGACTAAATGCAGACAAACATTCAATGACTAGTAATTATGTTATTTGAAAGTCTAAGAGCTTGTGCAAATGATTTAGGAGAAATCTAAGTACAAAGACCCGCTCTTTCAAGTAATACATCAAGGATACACCATTACCTAACGGAGTCTCTTTCTTGTCTAGGGTTTAAACAGTGCTTAAATACGTTAGAGTTTATAAGGTTGTGATACGGTAATTTTACTACTATATCGATTATAATAATATTGGTAATTTGATATCGATACACATATGTAATTTGTCAAGGACAAATGTCATGGACTTTCGCAAAGTCAGTTGAAGTTTCCAAAGCTTTACATAGACCTCGTCATTTAATCATAAGTCCATCACGATTCTTAAGGTATCTTATGTTTACAATACCACAAAAACAACCTTTTTGTAATCTAAGAGATAAAATTATTCTATCAAAAACGTTAAGGAAACAATGATTGATTGACGACATGCGAAATCGAGAAAGTGCCCGTGCATTGTGACGCGCATCACAGACTATCTTACACTTTACAAGTATTTTTAATCTGTGCAACTTTAATGTCTTTCGTTGCAATTAATTTACTTCCCGCCAACTGCTCAGTGAAAGTTTATTGCGATGAATTTGCAATTTTATTGGCGTGATAAAAATTACTCGTCGATAGATTTGTTACATTGACTTGATTAAAAAAAATAAGTGATAATGAATAAGTGAGTGCCAAGATGATTCAAACTAAGAAAAAATATATAACAATGTAGAAGAAAATAATTATTTCAACTTTGGATATGGAAACAGAGAAGTAAGTATAGTTTGTTTTTTATTTATATATTTCATTACAAAATGCGACTTATTATAATAGTCAGAACATGACATGTACTTCATGTCTCTTGCGCGTCCATTGCGCTCGTACTATTTTATACCGCTTTTGTTTGTGTCAAAACTGCAATTCAGATTTCTAATTATGTCAGCTAAATATTCTTAGAACTAGACACATACCTACCTACACTACCTATCGAAATTAATACAAGTCAGCAACAAAAACTTGTTGATTGATTTGACCTTTGTATAGAATCAACGTGTCTTGAAATACTTGCTTTAAAACTATATGATTATAAAGCTTAAATACCTATGTCATTTGTCTATTGCCAAACATCATAGCCTAACTTATCCGCGCTTTTGTAATCACGCTTAGTATTTATAAACCGAATACATAAAGGTGGAGGTTCTCAATTCGTCAGATTTTTTTATGGTTATTACTTCACATCTTCGGACAAGATGAACCGATTGTGTTGGTTCTTCTTCCATTTAACGTGAAATATAGCTGTCATTTGGGCCCTAGTAATAACAATAACATACGCGACGAAAGGTACAGATAATCCATAATTAATATAATTATCGTGATTATTGTGTCGAATAAGCTGTGTTTTGTCTAGCAGTGCCTAAGACCGACGTGATAAATTCAATAAACATCTGGTTGCAACAGTCTCAAATACTAAAGAACGTACCTAAGCAAAATCGTATCTATTTATCTCATGGCCATTGGACTAACGTGACTTAACACCTACTTGGATAGGTACCTACTTTGTGTAACTGTAATCACGACTCCACCTATAAATCAAAACTTTCGTATTATTATTGTGACACTTAAAAAACCCGTCTATTTTCGTCAAACATTCGCAAGATAAGCTACCTATAGGTCTATAAAAGGTATTATTTAAAACAGGTTTAAAGTTAGCCGGCTGCTTGTTGGAATATTTCGCAATTAAGTCACGTTAGGCATTAAAGTCAGTCATACATATTCAATGAACGTTTAACAGTAACTTGAGAAGTGTTTAAACGGATTTGCTAATGCGATTTTCTTATTTTACACATAGACACCGTGTTGAACATAAAGCTGTTTATTTAGACGCGACGCTGTCCTATAAATTTATTTTTTTACGCACTCTTGTCGAAAAAGGCAAAGGTCGTTGAATTATAATTCCAGAGATTCGAGATTCAACTACGTGGGCTGTCAGCTCGTCATTCTACGCCGCAAGCGGTCCGCAAAAAAACTTGATATAACTCACGTACCTTTCCGTGATTTCCAATACAGTTTCCTCAAGTAATACGCAGCTGCTACCAAAAGGAGTGCAGCAATGAAAGCACCGATAGCTGCGCCAGCAACGCTGCCAGCACCATAGCACGCCGCAGCTTCTTGCCCAAAAACACAAGGCACCAAAACGGTCACAAATAAAAACAAATTTAATAAAACACCCATTTTTAATCCACACAAATTAACATCACTGTATATGGCACATAGATGGTTCGAAAACGGACACCGATCACATTCCTAAAATTTGAATTTATCGAATCCGGAATGCGATGTAAACTTTTTTAAGCGCAGTGATAAAGACGTGCGCCGCGTCAGCCTGCGCGGTCGACTGTGGCGTTCGGACTCGTTCGTAGTAGATCGGTCGTTTCGGTTGTGAAAACGCTGTGATTGTGGGACAGAGAGCGTCAAACGTGTGTGCAGAACGTGTTTGGACAGCGGCGGTACAGACGTGCGTCAGAGCAGAGGGATCTAAGTTTAAGTTAAAAGTAAACTATCTGACTTCATCAACTTTAGATTCTATGAATTTGGCAAACAGTTGGCAAAATACGTAGAACTCAGCGTCAAAATAGTATGGCAATGACATTTAAATAACGTTGGACCAGTCTAAAGAAGATTCTTGGTCGGTGCTTAGGTAAAACCTTCATTATATATTATTATTATAAATAAATATTATTAATATTTTGTGCTGGAAACCTATAAAACTGAAGAATATGTTAACACCGCAAATCCTATCAAAAATCTTAAATCAATACGCAACTAAATAATTATAATAATCTAATCAATTCTTGGCCTCGCTATTCATCGACCAAAATTTTAATATCTACACACTGATCTAGATCCCAATCCTAGGCATTCTCTCCATAAACAAAAAATAAAACCTTCAACACATTATTCATGATTCAAAATTATCGTGGCATTAAACAAGTAGGTTACCAAAAACACGAGAAACAACTCGTAACTTAGTAAAAAAATACCATGTGGATATAGCTTACTATGTGCGCACCTGTGTGGGATCGGCGTACGCGCAGGTATCACTCACACACACAAACTCACGCACACAGATACACGCCGTGTCGACGTGCCTGTTTCGTAGATTGAATTTTATATTCTTTACTGAGTAGCTTCACTTGTTGTGATGGTAGATGGGGCTATGTAATCACCTTTTTATAAGGATCGAGTTTTTGAATTGAACCAGGTTTTACATGTTAAGTGAAGAATATACTGGTATGGCTTGGAGCAAATCAAAATGTAATTAAATGATGATCGTAACCGGGTTCGGGTTTTTATTAGAAAGTTCCTTTTATGATGTTCCGTGTAGCCTGAAATGAACTTCGATATTCATTTTGAAAATAGTTGTTTAGAATTGAATGCTCTGACGTCGTCGTGGCGTATCGTTGCGAAGGTTGGCAATCATTTGGGCTGTTTGCAATCTGGACATCGCCTTTCGGAATAAGAAACATTCGTTTTTCTTTTTGTATACGTCACAATGATCCTCATACTTTTTTCGCCAGCCTTTCTGTGCCACTTTCTTCAGATTTGAGAAGGCTTTTCACAAATAAAACACCATTTTAGAGACACTTGATAATTGTTTGTTGTGTGTGTTGTTGTGATGTAATATTCCACAATATAATATTCGCAGGACACCATCCAATACATACAATCCATAGCTTCTGTTATGAGGACTAGACAACCGATAAACATTCTTTTATATTTCGAAATAGGTAATATAGATAAAATGCATCATGCTCATGCTCATCATAAGAACGAGTCTTGGGTGGGAATCGAACCCACGCCCTGCGCTATAGCAGTCGGGGCCACTGACCACTAGACCAATAGGCTACATTTAATCTTGTCCAAGTCTTAACTATTGCTCACAGCTCATGACACTGTTTTCTTTATCATTCCATGAGCAACTTCAAAAGTCGTGTAATAAATAAATATAATTATAGACTCAATCATAAGTCATTTTAACCTGACTTGACCACGCGTTAATTTATAGGTGTACAAGTGTTACTTAAATATTCAAAATTACCGGTTTCCAAGAATTATCTGTTATTACAAAATAATCTCTGCTACAAACAATATTGTACTCTTACTGCATTTGAATAAAGTCTATTTTGTATTGTTGTCTAGTAATAGGTAACGGATTAAATCTGTGAATCAAGTTTATCTTATTAGTTTCGATGCGCAACGCGTCTGAATGTGAGGTAAATTACGTTCAAGTATGCAGTTATATGCGGCCTGCATCGTTGTGTAGGTAAAGTGTTTCTAAATGGAGAATATACTAGTATATCTGTGACCTTAACATCATAGTTCTATAGATAAAATTACCCTAAGAGTATCGGTTAAAGGCAAAACGATAGTGGCAGGATTCGGGTATCGGAAAAGCTTAAGTTTTCAACACCCTGGGGCTGGTAGTTTTTATCCGGTGGAATTTATGATTACTATCCCTGAAAACAAGGAGGACAAAAAGTTACGATTGAACTATTCGATTCCAGCCCAAATAAGTACTGAGGTAAGAAAACAAAAAATATACAGACGAATTTTGAACATGACTAAAAACGAATTAGTCCGACACACATTTTCAAATCTGAAATTCAGACTAAGTTAGAACCTTCATTTTGAAGTCGTTTGTAAATAGAAATTAGAAACAACCTTGCAATTTCCCTACAACCCGACAAAAACACAAAAAGTTGACTAACGATTATGAAAGCAACAAGAGAAAATCGAGCAATCATTGCTCGGAACTCCACAATGTAAACGATTGTGAATGAGTAATGAGTAAAAACAAAACAGAATCACGTCGCGTTCCATTCATTCCTGTATGATTGACTTGCGGAGTGAGTATAATATAGATACGTTTTTGTTGACTCTACATTGCAAGGTTGAGAAAACTAATCAATACGTAGAAAGACTAAGTGCTTCCAAGACACCAAGAAATATAGATGAGGGCCTGCCATCTCCTCTTAAATCAAAAGTAATAGAGAGAAATTGAGGGAGGGGTAACGGGGTAAGATTTGTGTCTCTTTTCCACAACTGCATCTTAGACAATAGTATCAGGATGTCAAAGCCTAATGAAAGATTTCACAGGATCTCTGTTGAAATAGGTTCATACTTAAAGCCCGAAAACGGTGGAACAAAAACGTGGAATTTTTATCAAATTTTGTAGATAAGGTAAATAAGGTTTAAAAACTAATATTCCATTCACTGACAATTTCTATATTATCCGTTATTGTCAGAATAAGACTAAGATAAATAATATATGATTTCCTTTATTTAAATCATACAACATATAAATTACATTTTTAAATATACTATGTAAAAAAACAACGTATATTTAAAAATATAAAAAATAGTGTCCAACTGGCAACAGGAACAGGGCCCAAGCTGCCGGTGGTCAAGGCGCCAGAGAGAGGAACCTCCTCACGATGCGCGCCGTGTCTGGAAGTACCGCTTTCTGAATCAAACCCTTGACCCGAGAGCCTCCGAAGATGTTGATCGAGGCTTTTGGATATTAAGCCACTGGCACTTACAACTATCCGGACAATGATTGAGGAGTCCACCTCCCACGAGTCGACAACCTCGTGAGCTAAATCCAAATATTTCAATCGTTTTTCTAGATAAAATTTATTATTACGACTGCATCGGCAACGCCAGTAGCATGTGTATAATTTTTACCCAATATAGGCACGCTTCAGACACTTTCCATCCTAGGAAAGTGAACACGAGTCTCATTCGACTAATTTGAACTAATTTCCAGAATTAAATTAGAAACATTTTGATATAAATAAAGTAAAATACCTAGTCGCAATTAACTAAATGTTATTTTAATGATGAAAGTTAGTTAATTAGATGCAAATTATACTACGGCACTCAGACTCATCTTTTCTCGAAGTAATTAATGTTGAGAATAGTTGAGATAAAATAAAAATTCTATTAGCATCCGCATTTACATACAGGCATATTAAATCTGCTGCCACTAAGTGAAGATGAGAATTATTTATACCAAAGAAAAATGGCGCCGCTATATTTTTCTGGTTTGATATTTACATAAAAATACACTGAAAATAATATAGTAGGTACACAGTGCACAGTTGTAAAATATTTCTTACAACTGTTTTCTACTAGGTATGCGCTTAGTCTATAATTAGAACAAAATATATCTAGAAATCGAGTGTTTCAAAATGTGCTAAAACTAAGGGTAAAACAAAAGAATAAAAGTAGTTGTAAAAGTCTGTCACGTTCTTATTGATCGTCGTGTTCGATATTCAAAAAGTTAAAAATACACATAGTACACTATGGTCAGTAACCAAGCAGGTGTTTTTACATAAATATGCAATAAAATTAATGTACGCCGGCTGTGTTTATGATTCTAATTATTGTGAGATTGTTTGCTTGCATGATAAACAGGCGCGTTCTTAAGACTAGTTACTTCACGAGGATATATGACATCACTTCTCATGACATTGAAAAAAACAATAACAAATAATAACAGGTAAAGTTTGAGTGCAACACGTAGTTTTTAAAAGATTTACCTGTTAGGAAAATCAGGGTATTTCTTGTAAACTTGTTTACTTGTATGCAGAATTGTTGGCGAAAGTATTTAGGTAGGCAGATAAGAAATGGTTAAAAGGTCAAGTTAAATCCTAATTTTTGTAACAACCGTGTACACAATCTATTAAAGTATGGCACATCTGTAATTAAAACTGTTGTTTGTTAGTCCCCCTGGAACTCAAAAACTGCTGTACCGATGTGAATAGAAATAGCGGACTAAATGAGTATATTGCGATGCTGTCCATGTTCGCTTTGTTAATATTAAAAAATAACTGCTTCGTAGACTTACTTACAATGAAATATAGTTTAACTTTGTTTTGATTTTATTGATACCATTGGCAAATAATAATGCGATTGAGAATGGCAAAGTAGCGCCATCTTATTTTTTTTTTCAAAAGCAAACGACTGAGTTTAACTGCATGCATCGATAGATGACACTGGTATTGCAATAGTGTTGTATTATTGAAGTTAAAATTAGTCGATTATAAAATTTTTGTTATTGATTTCTCGCCAAGATAATATGAATTACTGAAAAACTTGAAATCTTTAACTTTGGTTGCTGAAAGGTAATTGAACTCGATTTAATAAAAAGAAATCGGTTTATGCTAGGTTGTTTTAAAAAACCAGTTTGAGCATATTAAACCTTTTAAAAACGGTACATTCATGTCGAATCTGTATATGTTGGTGTTAAAAAATAAATTAAAATGTCGACTAAAATCTTGACAGCTCTTACCGACATCCTTAGTAACCGTATAGCGACCAATAGCGACAATTTACGGCATCTGAAATCTGACATAAGATTTTCTCGTAATTTCACACCGGCTGTGGTCAATAAAATATAAAAGCATATTTATATTACTTTCTGCGAGTTCCGTTTATTGTTTCGTAAATATGGAAAACGATATATTAGATTCGTTAAATGATTTAGGGTAAGTTATAATTTTAAGGTTAAGGGACCTTTATTTTCTATAGATTTTGCATTTACATGTAAATATTTTATAAAATATTTGCTGAAAATTGTTTATTTTCCCCCCATATGTTCAAGATTCATTTTAATAGCTTATTAGAAGTAGTTTGGGTCGAAACGTGGGAGCTTTTGTTTATGATTCATTTTCAATATGTAAGCTTCCGAACTTGTTGCGTTGGCGATAATTAAATATCTATTACAAAAAAGAATAGTACAATAATAATAGGTATTTTACGAAATCAGTATATAATATAAAAATACCTTTTTCTACTAATACTTTTTTAATCAATATCAATATGACATATTGCTTTTATTCTGTTATGAGGACAAGATAATTTACATTCAGCATTTTGTTTTTTTTTTTAACGGTATAATAATATTTGTTTAATAAGTAACCACCTAAATACTACATTAAATTTTAAACAAGATTAAAAAGATAAATTTTAAAATAATGATGATAAAAAAATGATTAAAATAATATTGCAATAACATTTTGTATTAGTCTAATAATGATATCAAGTTGTGCAATAGGAAAACTTAAACAATAATCTGACAAATCAGATAACAATTTCAGGTTATTTAATATAATAATGTATCTTTGACAATCAATCTAAAATGTTATTTAATATCGCCATAAATAAACAATTATATGAGACTAATAAAAATCAAAGTATAAGTGAATAGTTTATGTATGAGACTATTAAAAAAAGATTGAATACCACTATGTACGTACTGTGTACGATGTACATTTTTTGGATAAAAAAACTGAAATTCCAATTGGAAATAAAAGAAATACTGCATATTCATAAACAAAAGATAAATAAAGTCAAAGTATAAACATATGTGCATCCTTTCAGTTATGAAGGCCCGCTCACAGATGAGACGGCCTTCTCAAAGGCTCTGGATGGCGGTGCCAAGTCTTTGGAGTTCACAAAACTCATCCACATACTGGCTGAAGAGCTGAAGAGACTGTGCAACTTGGAGGAGACAGTCAACATGATGAATGATCCCGATGAATCCAGTTCCTTTCTATTAGAGTTGAGCTCGTTTCTCAAAGAACTCGGGTGTCCGTATAAAAAGCTGGTAACAGGTAAGAATGCGATTATATTTTTTATCTATATCGTGAGAATCATTTATAAACTGATGCACAGTTTGCTCACGCATATTTATCGGGATTGCTATCTAGTTTTGGTACCTGGCTTCGGAAATGCCGATAAATATGCTAAGGTAAACTGTTGCGTCATTTAATAAAACATTTAGGGCACATTTTAACATCACTAAGTTAGAAATGGTCAGGTTTTAATCATAATCAAATCATGTGGGAGCAAATAGATATAAGTTCTGATTTCTTGTAATGTTTTATGCATCTATGAGCAAATGACGTCACCACCATCATTGTATTGTTTGTGCATTAAATATCTATCAAGTGTCATGAAGTGGGTTTAAACAATACTTCATAATTTTAGGTCACATGTCTTCCCGTCTCCAAACTAAAGAAGATCTCTTGTTATTACTGGACTACTTAATATCGGAGCTAATGGCAGCCCGGATGGTGAAGGTAGACTGTCCTGTAGACAAGCAGGCTGCTGGCATGGAGATTGTCATGGTATGTATAATATATAAATTTTATAATATACAGATTGTGCGTTTATTAACATGAACATAATCCTTCCCTATGTTTTCCTGCTCTCTTGATACAATTTGGTGTTTAAGTAGCTGACCCAGACCAGGTCGCGTTTCTCTGTGTGATGACCAGGCTGCTCAAATACATTGAATTTTCAAACCTTACTTAAAACAGATGTCATTTGAACAGGTTAGGGCTATGGCAAGGAATTTGTATTTATATCCTCTACTTTTCAATGTATTTTTTTCTTCCAGCAAGAATCACCAACTGCCAAAGACTTGAAAGACATCTTAGTAACATTAAAGTTTAACAAGCCACCGCCCAACATTACACCGGAAATGTTGTTCTCCAAACTAGAAGCTAAACTTAAGGACACCATACAGAAAGAAGGTTTGTTATCAATTTAAAGAATGATGGTACATTTACATAGTTTAAACCATCATCATCATTCCCCTGCCCTTATCCCAATAATTTTATTTGGTGTCGGCGCAACGTGTCTTCTTCTTCCATACCTTGCTGTCTGACGTCATCTCACAAGAAACACTATGCAGCCATATCGTCTTTTACACTACCATCCATCGTTACTTTAGTCGTCCTCTTCCCCTATATCTATCCACATCCATGCTCAACATTACATCTTTAACCCATGGTCTCTTATTAGCAATGATGGCCTCTTATACCACTCGTACTTTGGTGGTTTACAGGTGATCAGCTAGTAGGTAAGCCATTATACAACAAAGCACTGACAGAGAAAGACTGGAAGCAGCTCGAGAACAACTTCACGGAGATGTTTGAGGAGTACAGACTCCGCAGGGAGACGCTCATCACCAGGCTGGAGTGTACTATACAGAGTTTTGAGGTAGGGAAAAATGCCTATTATGATAGACTACTAATTATCATTGTTAACGAGATTTCGAAGTTTACGTTAAGATTTTTAAGAAGTTTCAAGGATTTTTAAATGATGTAACGGTTTACTCACGCGTATTTATTGGGGTAGCCCGACTAGTTTCGGACCCAACCGGAGTCCTTAATCATGAGCAGACGCGGCGGGATCGCGAGTGGAACTCAAAATTGTTTTAATTATCACTATGAACTTACTATTATTTATGTGGTAGAATAAAATACTTATTTATTTCGCTATCGATGCAGTATTGTGCTAAAGAAGTTTTCTAAACCTCTCTACCAATCTACTTAATTGAACACCCTTGTTTAAAACCTTTTCACAGTGGTCAGATCGCCTGAAAACAAAGAAGGACATTATCCAGTCTACGTATCGTCCAAAACGCGAGGGTTTGAAGGTGAAGCCTGACGTCAAACTATCAGACTTCCTAGCGGCAAGAACGTCTTTGTTACTTGTAGAAAAGACTTCAAGCGCTACCGTCAGGAAGAATACTCAGACGGAAGTTAATAAAGTACTTATTGGGAAGGTGAGGGAGATAATCTGTCTATACTTAAATCTTGATACTAACTTCTTCTTCATCCGACTTTTCTTTCTCAATTCGTCTGTATGTTTGTTTATTTGTGTTTGATTTATAACCTTGGACTGGATGAACCGATTTTGTTGGTTTTACTTATTTGACGTGCAATAGTTGTGATTTGGTCCCATAAAAAAATCATCTAGTTCGGTTCTTTAGTTTTTGATTTGAAATCGGTTGTCTGCTTTTCTTGTTAAAACAGTAGTATATCGTAGGTACTTTGTTCTTAATAATTACTTTTACGTTAATCAAAATCAACATCAAAGGTCGTTTAGTCAATTAGGCTAAAAAAAAAGCAACATTTTTGGAAGAGATTGCAATAAAAGACAATAATTATTGGAAAAGAGACTTTGTATTAAATTATTTTTATATTCGCAGGTACCCGATCGTGGAGGCAGGCCTAATGAACAAGCATTAGTTATGCCTACATGGGAGCCCAGGACAGTTGTATGTATCATTTTTAAGTATATTTTGATTATAGAGCACTTAGTAACTCTTTTTAAATGAATAAAACTTTTTACGCACCTTTCATTGTGGTGTTGAACTTTAGTTTCAAATAAAAATGTACGAAGTCACGTAATCCACTTGTTTACACGAACAATTAATATAAAACTAATCTTTGAATGCCTCAAATCTGGGCACAGACCTCTTCTCTCTTAGGGAAGGTTTCCATTAAAGAATACGCTTACTTACGGCGGGTTTAAGATTTAAAAATGCCAGTATTTAGGCTTGTATAGATAGCTAATATTTTGTAGTAACTATCGTGAGAATGATTCATTAAATGATGTAACGCTTTACTCACGCGTATTTATCGGGGATGCCCGACTAGTTTCGGTCATGAGCAGACTCAGTGGGTGAGCGAGTCGAAACTAATCGGACTATCCCGATAAATACGCGTGCGTAAACCGTTAGATCATTTAGTAATAACTAATATTATTACTACTCAGGCTGGTCCCCCCACCGGCGGCGGTCGCGGGGGCAGGGGGGGCTTCAACAACACTGGTGGGGGCTTCAACAACACGGGCGGGGGTCGCGGCGGGGGCCCACACGGCGGGGGGCAGGGCGCGGGCCGCGGGAGCGACGCGCCCGGGCGGGGCGAGGCGCGCGGCGGGCGCGGGGCCCGGGGCCGCGTGCAGGGCGGCTACAGCCAGGGCGCGGGGGACCACGGCAGGTATGCTACCCGCCATTCATAACTCTTATATAGGACAGTATAGTTACCGGCACGGATCTTGAGCGCTGACCTTCACCTGCGCAGAAGTGATTTTTTGTGTCCCTTTTGCGGTATGAGGTGAGGCGCAGGACGGATAAAGTGCAGTGATTGTCCCGCAGCGCATCGCGTCATAGCCGACATGAGTGATTCGTTGAAATTCATTCTTTGCTGCAGTTGCATAGACCGTTTTATTTTTTCATGAGTGTACGATGCGCAAAGCTATCCCCACTCTTCCGCTGAGCGCTCAAGATCCGTGCCGGTAACTATAACACCTGCTATCCATTGAAGTGGAAATCTTTTGAAAATAATACTTGTATCACATGAGTAGGTTCTCAGTTTGGTTTTCTTGACATTCAATGCTGTGATTCTGATTGTTGCTTCTTTTAAATCTATACTTTTGTAACTAATTTCTTCTAAACAAAATTATTTTGTAAATATATTCAATAATTTAATAAATGTAAATATTTATGAACAAAATAAAGAATATATTATACATTTGTTTTGTTAATTTTTGTTTTATTTTTCCATGTGACGTCACTATTATTGTCTCAACATTATTTAATTATATACGAAACATGTCTAAATTAACTTCAGTAACCAATTCTAGGTCTCAAGCGTCACCTGGGTACAACCAGAATAGAAACTACCAAACATATGAAGTACCCCCCGGTGGTTACAACAACCAGGGGGGCTACCAGGGGAGCAATCACAACCAGGGCTACAACCAACAGTACAACCAAAACCAGAACTACAACCAAGGTTATAGCGGTGGTTACAACCAGCAGGGGTATGACAGTATGGGCAGTTTTAATCAAGGATATGGGCAGGGTAAGGATTTAATTTTTGAATTTATTATTATTAATATTTTGTTTTTTGAGTGATTATAGTTTTTAGTAATTTCAGGTAAAGTAAGCAGGTAATATACCCAATGTAGATAGTCAGATAGACAATTACTAAAACCAAATGTTATGTTTAAGAATATTCCTAGTATTTACAAAAATACGTATCTTAAGCAATGTTTTTTTGACATCATAGGAAGGATTTTTTTTCACTATAATAATATGTCCATTTTTTCTCTTAGCCGTTTCTATCAGAATGCTGTACAAAAAAATGTGGAAAACTATATTTTTATATTTCAGAAATTATTTTCTATGTTTTTAGGCGGCAGCGGCGGCTACAACAAAGGCTATCAATCCAACCAGGGCTACCAGCAGAACCAAGGCTACCAGTCCAACCAGGGCAACCAAGGTTATCACTCCCGGGGCTACCAGAACGAGCACGACGACCGGGACAGACGCGGCCGGGGCGGTTACAGGGGGCGTCGTTGACAACTTTATACCCGGTAACAAATTTAACTGTTATCCCACGTTTAAACGAAATGTATAGTCAGCCGTTTACTTCAAGCCTACTGGCTATGTAAGACTATCCCTACTCCCCTACTATTAATTATAATTCCCTAATATAAAATTTATAAATGTAAAATTAAGTTTGTTTGGCACGCTTTCACGCAAAAATGAGTCAACCGATCATCACGAAACTATGTAGACATAATCTTGGAGGTATAAAAAGTAACATAGGATACTTTTTATAAAGAAAAAATAAAATATATTTAGCGAAATATCAAAAAAATGTTTCAACGCAATCTAGCGGTTGTACTGTTTTACCGACTGTCACGTCAATATCCGATCATGAACAAACATGCCATCTGAAGCCCACGCGGACGAAGTCGCGAGCAAAAGCTAGTACAATATAAACGGTAATGCTACAGTTTGCGGCTGACTATAGACTTGGTGTGAACAAGGTCTTGAAGCCAATGAGTGTTTCTTGCATTGGTTTAGTCGCAGTTTTTGTTTTATATTTTAATAAATAATACTACATTTTTTTGTCTAAGCTATACTGAGATCCAGTTTACCGGATTCATTTGAAAACTATTTTTTAAAGCGACTGTAACTAAAAATTTGAGTTTTTTTTCGTTTAAATGTCATTTGGTAAAAATTGTGATTATGATTAATATTGTTTAATTATTATTGGTCTCATTATCGTTGTTAAACGATGCGTTAAATTAAAAAATAAAAATATGAGTCCTGTATCTGTCTTATAAAACTGTTTAGTAATGTGTATTTCTATTTAATTATTAATTAAAAATTTCCTAACTTAATTGTTCGTATTCCTATATTATAGCAATAATTGTAATATATTTAATTATTTTGTGTAACGAATTGTACTGAATTTAAATTAATTTAATTGTATCTATAATATATTATGCGTAGCTTATGCTATAAACAATATATGCACACGCCGCGTTTTTGTATACGCAATAAAACGAATAAAATTAAATTCGCAACTTACTTAAAAAAGATGCATCGAAAAAACCTTCTTGCACTAAAAGTTGAATCGAAAAAACGTGTCGAAAACCATTGCATCCAAAAAACGTCTCAGAAAACGTAACGTGTGCATCGGTTGTTAAAACTCAATTATTCAAATTTCAAAGTCACTCTTAATTACTATAACTTCATATTATTAAAACGCGTGATTATAAAATATATATTATGGTACAACAAACCGTGTTGTTAGTATATATAGATAATTTATTCGCTAGAAATATATGTACAGTATGTAGTCAGTTTTGTATAATTTTCTTAATCTGTGAAAGTAAATATAATTAGGTCTTATGTATATGGTGTTTAAAAAGCTTACTCATATTGTGGGTTTGCTTCTGTATCTGGATTTAACCTAATGTTCTAAAGTTACCTATTATTTCTTTAAAAACATGTCAATTAGGGTTCAGGCTAGCAACACTCAGGGTTCTGTTAAGAAAGGTCAACCTTTGTAAATATTAACTAAATAAATTTTGTAACAGTCTAAAACAGCAAAGGTTTTGTTTAACAATGGCGTTTTGTTTCTTGTGACTACATTAATTCTTTATATTATTATGTATTTGTCTTCTTATTTTATAGAATTTGGAAATTAATTTGGTATTATATGTCCAATATGATTACAATAGAGATTATCACATAAAATAAAATAGTACTATTTTTATATACCTGCATGTACTTTGAACAAGTTCACAATATATTCGCTAGATGGCGCTATCAAGGCAAAAAACGACGTTTCTTTAATACGTATAATATAACAAGTGTCTATGATTAGAATAAAATATAACTGCTGGTTGTTAAATAGATTATTCATTAAATAAGGTGTGTGATTTGTAATAGTAATAAATTGATTGAAAGATCAGATCAGCTGGTAACATTTTGTTGAAATGAAAATTTAAAGGCAATATTGTGATTATTAAATACAATTGTATTATAATAATAAAATTAACATTATAATACTCGAATGTGTTGTTTTGGCGGAATAATTGTTTAATTAGAAATTGTTTTTGTACAATACGAAATGAACATATTTTTTCTTCGTACATCAGAAAACGCAAATTTCAGAATCTACGACTTTTGATATTTAACAACTACACTGATATAACGAACTTTTAATTAAAAATAATTACGGTATTTGTCATAAATACGTTGAATCTATTAGCCGATAGACCAATGGGTCTACTACCACCCCTATAAGTTGAGATTGCAGTTATTGAAAAGAGATGGCGTTCTAAACGGTCTATATCGCCGCCTCTCGCTTCCACAACAGCAACGATCTTACTTCAAGAGGTTGTATTTATCCTGATATTAAAAATATAGTATATAGACACATTTGAAATAAAAATTGCCAAAATAAATAGTGAGTTATATACATAAGTATTTATACACATGAGGCCTTCATAAACAGCAATATATAGCACTGAATACTAGGTATAATATAAGCGAATAGATATTATATATTATTTATTATAATAATACAGTTGTCTGTAGTCTAATTCATTTACAATTTTCTTACTTCTCGAATAAATTATACTCATAATTTATTGTCGTTTTTCTTACTCCTTAGTCCTTTCAACCCGAAGAGCCAAAAATATATCGTTTTTATAATATGTTAGGGATGCTATAATAATGGAAAAGTTAGTTTGTGAGTTGCACTTTAACGGCTAAAACACTATACCGATTTTGATGTGGTTTTTCTATGAACCCAAAAAATATCCCGACATTATAGTCCATGAAATCGCTAGAAAAACGGAATAATGAATTAAAACAATAAAATTACCTTAAAAATACTTTATTCTTACAAAAATATGTACAGTCTTACAAATACGTAATCACATTACATAAGACGTTCATTCTAAATTCTTCTAAACTCAAATCGCATCGAATGACAGCGAAGCGGCGTGCTTTCAGTGTCATATGATTTTAGACTTTAAGTTGGTTAATATAAAACATAGTTCAGCTTAACTCACACTAAAATTAAGCAAAATTATGCCTTATAATAAGACACATAACTGTTAAACTCAATGGAACGCCGCTCACGAACGCACTCACCGCTTCGCTTCAATCCCGTTGTAAATTGAGCTTTATTACACTAAAATAGGGTACAAATTACAAGTCTTCTATACTCCACTTGTATGCTTCCTCTTCTTGAGCTTTCCGCTTGCTTTGTTGGTCGAAGTACTTCTTTTCGTAGCCGTTTGAGCGATCGACGCCATCCCAGCGGTAGCCTGGACGAATCCCAAAGCGGTTGATCGGGAAATTGCCTTTGTACATGGGTTTTTCTGGAAGGAAAAAGGAAAATAATGATAAAAAACTTGACTAATAAATCATATAATCTTGGACAAAAAAAAAAATTGGCTGGTCTATAACTTAAGGACTCCGGTTAGATCCGAAACTAGTCGGAAAATCCCGATAAATACGCGTGAGTATACCGTTGCATCATTTACTAGCATTGAATTAAACTAGAACATTGAATATATATTAAAATTAAGTAAATAGAGCCAATAAATTAGATAATAATTTATAAAAAAAAGTAATAACAATATTTCACACAATGCCAGCTAGTGTCAAACTAAGCAAAGCTTGTATTATGAGTACTAGACAACTAATAAACATACTTTTATATTTCTAAATACAAACATAATATAGATAAATAACACTTAGACACAACAAATGATCATGCTCATCACACAAGCACTTCCCGTGGGTGGGAATCGAACCCACGACTACCGGTACAGCAGTCAGTACGACTAACCACTAGACTAACCAGCCTTCAAGTCAAACATTATCATGCCAGAAATATCACACAAACTCACCAGGCCCCAGCTCTCCCCTCTCTCTCTTCCGCTCTCTAATATACTTGAGCATAGGATCCCCTGCCCTCTCAATCTGCTTCAGATTGTCTTCTAGATCGCGGTCGTCCTTGTGCCTCGCTAGCGGCTTCGAAGCTTCATGCAGGAACTCGGCTACGCGTGACTCTTGGTCTTGGATTTGTTTTATACTGAAATTAATGTTGTTACGATAAGAAAAGGGCATTCTGAAATGTCTGAACAGAACTTAAGAACTTTATAGTGGGACTGATTCATTAATGATGCAACGGTCGACTCGCGACCCTGTCGCTTCAGCTCATGATTAAGGACTCCGGTTGGGTCCAAAACTATCATTTAATAACTTTAGGGGTTACTTGTAATTCTGACTTATTTAATGACATGTTAAAATTATTAGTACCTCCAAGGTAAGAATCATTTATTCTTAAATCTGGTTTTTTTTTATAGTGATCATTATTTAAAATCTAGTTAGTACAGAGTTTAAGTATTAAAACAGTGTTTAACATATATAATGTCACAGCTTAAAACTTACCCCTTACTCCATTTCTTGTATTTCTCGTCCAAAACCTTTTGTCTTTCAGCTTTTTCTTTCTGTTTCTGCCTGTCTTCCGACGTTTCCCTTTTACCTAAAAACAGTATAATATATTTTGACTTTATATATAGATAATACAGCAAGTGTAGAAAGCAATAATCGTATAGTTTAGTTATTGATATAACTTTGGCTACATAATTAGATTAAGATTTTAGTAATTTTTTCAGTAATTGAATAATATCATCAATGTCAGGGACTCCTAGAGCTACTGTATGAGACTTAAGGGAATTATAACTTACTTTTTCTTGAAACAACTTGAGCATTTCTTCCCGAGACTTCATCGGACATCTTCTTAAACACCTCTTCCTCTTTTTCCCTAAACTTTTCACTCTCTTTCCTCAGTTGCTTCGCGTCTTGCAAGCCAGCCGTCATACCAGTAAGAGTTTTAGCCATTTTCTTGTTAGACGGAGGAGGGCTATCATTCCTTCCCCGTCTATCATTATTCCTCTCTCTCCTAGGAGGTGATTGGTCTGAATCACTGTTGTATTTTCTCTTATGGTCCGATCGTTGTTTACGACTGGGGGATATAGATTTCTGCCTCTTATTTTTCCTTGGGGGAGACATATCGGAATCTGAGGAATGTTTGTACTTTTTGGATCTATCCTGTCTAGAGTTATGTTTGTCATTTCTGTCTTTATAGTTCTGTTTTTCCGGAGAATGCCTGCGTTTCTTTGATGGGGAGAAAGGTTCTGGTCTTCTTCCATCTGATTTAGATTTCCTGGGGGGAGACATGTCTGAATCGTAGTTCTTTTTTGACTTTCTAGGGGGAGAGTCATCATTTCTTCGCGAATCGTGATTTTTTTTAGATTTTCGGGGTGGAGACTCATCCGAATCATTATTTTTGCGTGACTTCCTTGGTGGTGATGCATCAGAATCGTTATTTCTAGATTTTCTTGGCGGAGATTGGTCTGAACTTGGCGATCTTCGTTTTGAAGTATCTTTTCTTGACTTTCTGTGAGGTGAAGGGTTTCTGTCGCCTCTCTTAGGTGAATGATCTGTAGATACTGTTTCAGGTCCAAAATCTCCCCATCGACTAGGTTTTCTAGCTCTTTCTTTTTTAGAACTTCTTGGTGACCTATCGGTTTTCCTAGGGGGACTAAAATCACTATCGCTGTCATGTTTTTTGGAAGGTTTAGATTTAGCTTGATTATCATTTGTAGGTTTCCTTGGTGGAGAAGCATCAGAATTGTTTTTCTGTTCATCTTCGGAGTCACTGTACATTTTACCAAATATCAGTTCATTTTCCTTTTCGACTTGCTTTATGTCACTTTTTATTTCGCTGATTTCAAGTTTACTATTGAATCCATCATCCTGAAACAGTTTTTGTTTTTTTTTTTAAAGAAATTAAATAGAACCTAAGATATTTACTTAGTGCATTAGTAATAAATACGTTATTTTTTAAACCTGTTGAACATTAACTTTATCTTCTAATTTAACACTCAAAAATAAGTTAACAGCAAGCAACATTTTTAACACAACATTTATTAAAACTTACTACTAGCCAAACATCTATTGAAATCCTCCTGTCCTATCCTATCCTAAATATCACAGACCCTGTGATTTTTTTCAAGCCTATTCATAAACCGTTGCCAAACACAGGCACCATACTATTTCTTTCAGACCACATTTCTGGCTACATTAACCTCTGGCATATCTGACTAGATAATCACAGTTTAAGTATATCTTTTTCATATCAGCTCCACTGTGCATGGGCCACACAGAATCAGCTATTGCAGCCAATAAACCATAATTAAGAGATTATAGTAACTGAATAGTATTCTACCTGATTAATAACTTTCCATTTTGAGCTGATACTGAATTGCTCCGCCTTTTTAACTTCCTCGGGCCTCTCATCAATTATGCCAGCTATTTGTGGAGCATCCTCACCCTGATCCAATATGTCCAACTCATCACCGTCCAGTGGACGGAGCTTAGATAGATCTATGTCATCATCTATTATTTTAAGGCTGAAAATGAATGATAGTTGACAGTTAAGATTAAGACTTTAGGTGGCCCATCTAAAGAAGACCCAACTCCTAGACTATAGAATGTGAATAAAATTAGAAAGAACTTGATGATTTAGCCATTGTATATTTTTTCTGAGTCACAAAAGAAATATACATTGTTACTACAAATCTAAAAAGAAATGTTTGTTTGGCAGTCCTATTAACCAGTATTTATCCATGATACATTTATTACATTCTTGTACCAAAGTTTGGTCTTGGTTGTACAAAAACAAAATGATTTTATAGATGGTATTACTATTGATGTGTCGGTTCTATTCTAGGTTAAGGTAACTGATATTGATCGTAATATTACCTACGTTAAAAGCATGATAAGCTAGTTAAAGCCTACAAGCATTATTTTTCTCAATTGACAACAAATAAGGAGGGAAACTGAAAAATTGGTGGTTTTAAGGTTATTATCACTAATATAGTTTGTGATTGACTTCTAACGATTTTAAAACTTTGCTGTTCATCATCTAATGCTATTTTAATTAATGTATGCTGGCACTACTTCAAATAAACACCAGTCAAACAGTTACGCTTACCCCGCGCCTTTGACGGACTTTTTCTTCTTCTTTTTTTTCTCTCCCGACGGGCCACTGAGATATTTTTGCAAATATGCTTTCTGGTTGATATTAGTAGCCATCTTGTGTAAATAATAAATTTGTTATTCTGTATAAATTCAATTAATCTAGACAACAGGTTATCAAAATAACCAAAACTCTTTTGACAATTATTTGACGTTTCGTTGAAACTGTTCAAATTTAGTATCATGTTCAGCTTGGCGTGGATCTTCCATCTCTGTCGTTTGTAGGTTAGTGAAAGAAACGGATGTGTATAATATCTTTGGCATCAATAATCAGTGTTGTGCAACTATTACATACATTTTTTCACATTTTTTGTTTTAAGTACGGTTTTCTAAGTAAATAAATAAATTCATTTTAATGTGGAGTAAATTAGTATAGGTACAATATAATTTATGCACTCAAAAATAAAATATTAATATTTTATAACTTCTCTCATTCAATGATTTGCAATTGCTGTTGCCAATCTATGTATTTTTATGACCTCTAAACTGAGGTAGTGTTGTATTGAATCCGTGTTCAAATAAGATACTGAATAGGCAATAAAACAATGATTCTTGCTGCAGCTATGCTCTTTATTATTAATGATGCATTAATGTTTTAACAAAAATAAGCAAACTTCCATATCGTGTCCGTCAGTGAGAAGCAAATGGTCGTATATATCACATTTATCAAGGTTGTCGAAGGATTTACTTTTTTTGATCATTGTTACCCTCACGGAGATACCGGGATTGTCTCTGAAATTAATAAAAATAATACAATAAATACATTATTAAATATTGCAACTAATTTTGTTACTTTTTTGTATGAAGCAAGTATGTTAACAAATAAAGGAACAGTGGAATTTATTTCATAGTTTTGAGGATGTGATTGAAGGTTATAGAAGTGTGACTGAAGGGGGTCCCCTTTAGTGGAAGACTAACGGTCAATGATTTAAAGTATAAAAAAGTAAAATATTAAAGTTACAATATAATGAAATTGAGCATAATCACGTTTCAGCGGAAATAAACACTGTTAAAAAGTTATGAATAGGCCAAGAATGGTCTTCAAAAGATAAAGACGTATGTAAACAACTGGAGACGTTGTTGTTTACGGAAACTCACGGCCCTTTTAAGATTTAAATTTAGGGTTAAATAAATTACCAAAAATAAATATACAATCGCATTAAAGTAAGACTTTAAGCAGCCCTGCATCCATTTCAATTTATCGCATTATCGATAAATGATTGATTTTGATTCCCGATATTTTTCAATCGTTTTTGCAGTTTTTTTTTAGTAACTGTTGATTTTTATTCTAAACTTACGTTGTTGTTTGGTGCCGCGTTGTATCTATTCGCGGATCGTTGAAGCTAAATGAAAAGAAAATTTATAAATTTCAAATTACATTTTAAACAAAAACTTTAAGCGTTAACGTTATTTTGGCGGTAGTTTGACATTCATTGCTCCATTCGTATACAAGACAGAAATAAATGAATTATCAATAAATGTCAAAAATGCGTCAATAAAAAGGTAAATTGAGTTGAAAAGTATATCGAAACCTGACGAAGAAATATATGGGAATGGTCAATTTATTTATTTCCTTTATTTATTTAGCAGTACTTCATCACAATCCTTCTTGCTTCACTCTCTTATCGGTCACTGTTC
The DNA here is from genome assembly GCF_003590095.1 of Trichoplusia ni. Classification (NCBI taxonomy): domain Eukaryota; kingdom Metazoa; phylum Arthropoda; class Insecta; order Lepidoptera; family Noctuidae; genus Trichoplusia; species Trichoplusia ni. The sequence continues at coordinate 3,067,182 of NC_039501.1, forward strand.
TTAGTTCGTACACATCATCTGTCTTAATTAATCTCAGTAAGTCTTTGTTTTACACTCCACAAACGCAATACGTGCTTTTTCTTAGAGAAATGGATAATTGAGGGTAGAATTATATTCCATTTGGGCACTAATTGCAAGCAAAAACGTGCAAATATTGGTCATCTTAATTAAAACTTGAAGGACACAAAATTGCTCTAATTAGTTAACAAAGAAAATATATAAAAAATATGGTCAATAATGTTATATTACTTACTGCATTGTTGCCGTTGTAATACTGTTGTTGACAAAAATCAAATTACTTAAGTATTGTTTTAGTGTTAAACAAAAAACATTACCTTTTTTTTCTTTGTAAAACAGGATATAAACAACGAAATAAAGTTTCTGTACACACCACACAAACAAGTCATGTTTGCTTTGAAGACAAAAAACTATCGAAATTGCAAAATGCTTGGTCAACGACAAATTCATAAAGCACTTTTCAAATAAATTTGGTAGTAGCTCAAATTTCAGGTTAAACGGTTTTGTTAAAAAACTTGCCATCACAATGTCAATATTATATTCAGGCTGTAGCCATGGTAAGAAAATGCATTTGAATATTAAAGCCCTTTTTATAAGGCCATATGCATATATAATAAGACGTCTTCAGCCGAATAGACGTCTTATTATTAAAACTTAGAAAAACCGTAACTGTATGTCATCATTATGATTTAATCCTTTTTGAATCGGTAATCATCCGTTGGTCTGCAAGCACCCAGCTAATAGATAATACTATTTATTTTACCTCTCTATATCTTTGCAGAGTCCTCAAATACGGTGCAATCTATGGAATATAAAATAGAAAAGATAATGTAAAAAAATACATTTACGGGTGCAATTTATGATGTCGAGGTGTGATATTTTGAATGTTATGATGATTATTTTCGTCTGGTTGAATTTGATTGTCATTGATAACGCCTACATGCATATGTACTCCATTGTCATGAGGTCCTTGTAAATGAGGTCGATGTACCTGAGGTCCCGGTAGGTTATTATTACTTACATATTTGAAGTTAAGATCCTGAAATTAAAATATTATGATGAATGACTATTTTTTTTTGTTTGAAAGTATTTCGATAGACAGATATTTTCCTGATCTGTTCTTCTCGAGAGTCCCAAATAACAAGCATTAACTCTCCAATAGCTTTTTGTTTGTAAATTATTAAAATAAAATACTATTGTTGAACTCAGCTCGGTCAGAAAGCCTTTACCAACCTTGTTTCCAGCAAAAGCGATCAAAAAAGTTGAACGACAAGGCTCTTTAATAACAGCCTAAAAATCTTTAATGTTTTGCATAGTCCACACCCCGTTTATTTAGAATTGTTTCGTTGACTTACGCCTAAATCATGAACTCCCGAAGTTCTCTGTAAACATTAACATTTTACTCATAAATGTAATCAATATTGAACACAGAAAGTCAAAATATAAGGAATATTATAAAGTGTTAGATAATTAGCCATAAATACGTACTGAATAGCTCGACGGTGGTACCTAGGAAAGAAAAATGATCATTTAATCAATTTGAAAAAGTTTTAAACTAATTTAGTTAAAAATAGTAAGAAAATATGCTTACGTAAGCAACTTTAAGAGACTGTAAATAAAAAGTAAAATATAAATAAACATTTAAAACATCTTGTGGTATTTGATTTATTTTTCATAAATGACTATTATTTCATGCGAGTGTATTTTTAAAAATTATTGATAAATATGATTTGATTAAGATTTGCACTTACGCCTAGTCCTCCGTATTGCTAAAGCGAACAAAGATACACGTAAGTTTTTATTTTATTATCACACATATTCCAAAAAACTTTCATTAACAAAAGAAGTGAAATAACATCTGAAATTGAAACACGAAGAAATATCTTACCAATCGGTAAACGTTCTAAGGTACCGAATTGACAGGTTACATAATAATACGAATATATCCGTAATTATTATTAAGAAAAGAAATAATTGCAGTAAATCATTTATTAAAAAAAAACACTGAAAACAATAGACAAATAGTGTGGCAAGTACAAAGCATAGAAAGTAGAAACATACTGTTACGGCCACATTTAAGAACAGCACTCAGAAAAAAGTCACTTCTCAGTGACGGCTTGACATTTAAAAATCTTTAACAAAGTGTCTGTCTTGAATATGGCCGTTGAACATGGATAATTCAAATAAGAAAAAAGAAAAGATGAAACTAAACATAATTTCTACTAACTGATGATAGTTCGTCCACACGTGTTGCGAGGATGTCCAGCTGTGAACTCTGCAAGTCAAAGGTCTAATTTCTATTACATCAAATGCGGTTTTTATAAAATTACGGTTTAGTTACGCACTACTTAAAAGTTAAAACAATTGTATTATCTGTGGTTAATATCGTGCACAATGGCGCGTTTTTTCAACGTACATTGATTAATGTTATTTTAAAATTAGTGTCTTGTATACGAATGGAGCAATGAACATTGAAAATGTTTGGACCATTGTGGACAGTTAATAGGTAATTAATATTACTAAATTATATAGGTAATTAATACTATTTTCTCCAAAAAGGTATTGCAATAGAGTACGTAGGAGCCGTCCAGGGTGTCCTTAAGATATTTACCCTTAGTGCGTTGTCGTTATCATCGTCGTCGTCTTCACGATCGTCATTTCGCTGCAAAAAAATAGGTTTAACTATGGCGAAAAGAAACAGTTGCGTGATTGAGACGGTATAAAACACACAATATTTAAAAAAAAAACAACATACGTGAATGTCAAAAAAGCCCTTTTGACATTCACGTATGTTGGTCAGTTTGAAATCATATTTAAGTTTTTTATAATACTTAATCTGTGGTTAGACTTGAAACATGTATTAAAAAAAAAAGAGTTTTGCTAACCATACCAAATTTAACGACAGTTTTTCATTTATTATTTTTGGTTTACATCTACACCATTGGTTTCTTGGATGACGTTATTTTTCTATTTCTATTCACAAGTAACAGCATTTAAATATGAAAGAGTGGTAAGTTAATGAACATTGCAAAAAATAAATATCGATATTAAATTAAACTTACGTTATCACGCCGGTCTCGCCTGTTATCCTGTGAATGTATTATTTGTTTAAAATTAAATCCTATACATTCCGTGCGTTCTGTTCACGTATTATTCTTTTCCTAAATCAAATACCACCAGATGTTGGCCGAATGAAAGAACCCCTTTGTCCCCGTAAGTAAATGGAAGTAAGTAACTAAATTGCTAAATGTAGTTACAAAACACAAATCATTAAAATTAATACAGAATAGAAGTTAATCTAAGAAAGAAATAGGAGTCAAAGAATTACTGTAGACGCAATTCTAAAAATTTTAAATCATAATAGGAATTCATTTGGAAATATAGATGATGTTATGTAAAATGGCGTCGACGGCTAATAGTCACATTACGTGCGGAATTCGCACGCATGGATTACTTTGTCTATTTTGTATGTTTTTCTAACGCAATGGTCACTGTCATATTATGCCATATAATGTCTGGGCCATGAAATTCATAACAAAAACGTGTTTTAGTTGCAATATATTTTTTGTTAAATTCATTTAGAAATATTCTATTTGCGTAACTTTCACCATGTTAAAGTTAATTTGGCATTTTGTACCCTTAAGAAATTATTGAAGGATGCAGAATGCTTACAACAGATTAGAAGTCGATCCTTAAATACTTAGCCAGCCAGTAAATAAAACTTATAAGGGTTGAACGTAAAGGGACTCACATCTCGCCTATTATCTAGATCTCTTCTGTCATCATTGCGGTCTCTTCTATCATTATCATTGTCTCTCCTGTCATCGTTGCGGTCCCTCCTGTCATCATTATTATCCCTCCTGTCATCGTTATTATCCCTCCTGTCATCGTTATTATCCCTCCTGTCATCGTTATTATCCCTCCTGTCATCATCATTATCCCTTCGGTCATTATCATTATCCCTCCTGTCATCGTTGCGGTCCCTTCTATCATTATCATTATCCCTCCTGTCGTCATCTCGTCGGTTAAATCTATCATTGTCCCGCCTATCGTCATCTCTTCGGTTCCCTCTATCATTATCCCGCCTGTCATTATCACGCCGGTTCAATCTATCATTGTCCCGCCTGTCATCATCTTGTCGATTCCTCCTGTCATTGTCGAGTCGCTCACGTTTAGCTTGCCGGTCTCTCCTAGTTCGTCTGTTATCATTGCGCCTGTTATCATTACGCCTGTTGTCATCACGCCGGTCGTCGTCGCGTCTGTCGTCGTCATTTCGATCATCATCGTTACGGTCGTCATCATTTCTATCGTCATCTCGCCGATCATCGTTCGTCCTGACATCATCTCTTCGGTTGTTGTTTCTGTTCCGTCGGTCTCGCCTGTCATTGTTGTATCTGCTGCGTCTGTCGTTCGTGCGTCTGTCATTGTCTAGCCTGTCATCGTTTCGATCGTTGTCGTACCTGTTAAGTCTGTCATTGTCTCGCCTGTCGTTGTCGAGTCTGTCGTTGTCAAATCTATCGTCATCGTACCGGTCGTTATCATATTTGTTGCGTCGATCATTGTCCCGTCGGTCGTCGTCTTGTCTGTCGTTGTCGTTTCTGTCGTTATCATATCTATTACGTCTGTCATTGTCTCTTCGATCATCGTCTTGTCGGTCGTCGTATCGGTCGTTATTATATCTGTTTCGCCGGTCGTTGTCACGTCTATCATCGTCTCGTCTGTCATCGTCTTGTCTGTCATCATCGTATCTATCGTCATATCGTCTGTCGTCATCCCTTCGATCGTCATCGTATCTGTCATTGTCGTTGTTGTATCTGTACCTGTTTTCTCGTCGGTCATCGTCTGTTCGATCATTGTCTCGTCTGTCGTCGTCAGTGCGATCATTGTCGTATCTATTTTTGTTTCTTCGGTCGTTATCGTATCTGGTTCTTTTAACGTTTTTATCTCGCCGGTCGTCATCTTGTCTATCATCATTATTGTCACGCCTTTCCCTCGCAATGCCGCAACCACGACGACAACGCCTGGCGCCGTCATTGCGATCATTATCGAACCTATTGTCTGTCCGAGTGCGTTGTACTTGTCGTTCGTAACGGTCGCCATCAAGCCGGTCATCATCGTTTCGATCATCATCTTGCCGATCATCGTCCCGGCGATTGTCGTTTCGTCGATCACGACCATTTCGTCTATCACGACGATTTCTTCTGTCGTTGTCATCATCGTCATCGTCGAAGCGGTCGCGTCTCTGTAGTCAAAAAAATAATTGTTCTTACTTCAAGGTTATAAATTCTGTAATCATTCTTTGAAAAACACGATTTTTTTTTTTTCAAATAAACGCCTTATTTCCAATTTTAAAATTACGTGACGAATTCATTACCGAAAAAATATCATAAATAAGTTAAAAAAAGCTAATCATCCATTCTAAAAGTTAAGACCAACGAAGGTTAAAGGTTCTGTGTCTAGATTTGAAGTGGTGCTCAAAAACTCACATAGAGTGCATATAGACCATTTAGACTTAAGGTTGGAAACAGGAACTTAAGTTAATGAAAAACATTAGAAAATATTAATTAAAGTTCAATTATAGTAAAATTTAAAATCATTCCTTAAAATGTCCGTTTGTTTAAGTAGCGATGAAAAATATGACAATCGGCTGTTTTCATTCACCTATCTATTGATGGACTTTGTTATAAAGTGAAAAACTACTTCCTCACTAAGGAAATTAAACCCTGTGTCGCGGGAGGTTTACAAACATTAACGTCAAGTCATATGCACAAAGATATCCAGACTCAGAACATGCATTCGTGGGTCTCACAAATGCTTGTCCTACGTCGTCCTCTAGGCGTTTGGCGTGGTGACCTCAACCATTCGGCTATCCATGCAGTCTCTTTATAAAATATGTCCATCAATGATAGAAAATTGAAAACGGCCGTTTATCTAAACAAATCCATTAAATGTCTTTGGTAGATCATGAATGGTTTGATATTGAAATTGATAATAGTGAGGTAGGCAAAATTTTGAGTTTACCTCTTTGTTTGACCGGCACAGGCTAGCCTCTTTGCCCGGTACATCTCGCTCTGGCAGCTTAAGGCAAAACCGGAGATCACACAAGGACTCGGACTACGGTATGTCAAAAAACTATGTCCGATCCTTAGTATTAATAAGGCTTAAAAGCCATCATGATAACGTCAAAAATAAAAATGATTTCTTTTTCGATATTATCGAGTCTGAATTTTTCCAGCATTTTTTGGCACCTTTTCCAAGAATTTTTTTTGCAGAAGTTTTTGCAAGTTTTCTTTATTATACCTAAGTTGGATCGGAGAGAGTTTTTCTTGATAATATATGTTTATTCAATGGATATGTCAGTGCACACAATAATTTTTATAAATACAATAAGTGAATGCTTGAAATCAACAAAACTTGTAGCCTTTTATTTTATGCTAGTTAGGCAGATTTTTCATAAACTCGGGACAAGCATTTTCAATTGACATCACGATAGTCCATTTAGGATCATCGCTACCAAGCTGACTTAATTCGATTTAGTCAATAAGATTATTTTATATCGAATTATGAGTTTCTTATAAATTGAATAATTGATAGTAACTGTCGTGAGAATGATTAATTATTAAATTATGTAACGGTTTATCACGCGTATTTATCGGGGTAGCCCGACTAGTTTCGGACGGCGGGATCGCCGCGTCTGCTCAAGGACTCCTGTTGGGTCCGAAACTAGTCGTTCTACCCAGATAAATACGCGTGAGTTTCTAAGTGACTTACAATTTTTTTTCAATGATATTTGTCAAATAATGCGCTGCATTTTTAAATTAAATCTTGTTTCTATCGTAATTGCAATACTAAGTGATGAACGACCTTACGAAATGTTGGTGTTAAAATATTATAAGATTATACCAGATCATCATCGTCGTCGTCATCATCATCATCCCTGTCTCGTGCTTCCTGAAAGGAACAGGTTTGTTACATGATGTTTAAGGTACGTTCTTAATTTTAAGGTATCATCTACTTATGATTCAACTACCAATAAGACTATTGTTACAGTTTGAAAGCAAGAATTATGTCGTTTACATAATGACAAAAGATAGGAAGTAGTAGAAAGGATAAGGAAAAAATAAATTAAAACTTACGTCATCGTCATCACGGTCTTCAACCTGCTGAAAGAAAGTGGCGAGAAAGTAAAAAAGGCAAAAACAAATAACTGCACAAAGCCTTATAGAATGAGGTTAACTGTTGGTAACACGGAAACAGTTTATCAAATACATATTGTAAAATAGGGTAAAACCCTGTTTTACAATAGTTAAAATGTTCATCTTTATAAAAAGTAGGTCGACCGTTTTTGTGATAGTGACTGTATTGCTGGCACTGATCGCAGCTGATCAGTAACACAAATTGTCAAGCAGATCCCTTCATTTATGCAAGGACACGTAATCAATATCGCAAAAATTTAATATTTAAAAGAAATTGAACAGAAAAAGATAGAAGTTTTTAACGAAACATCCTTGGGTCTCCAGTGACATCTAGCTTTATTAGACCCATGGGAGCCAAGACTCTAGAAAATATCAAAAAGCGCTGATAAAGAAGGAAATATATTTAAAAGTTACTTTTAAACTAAGTCTTTGCAGTCGTCTCCGCGCTTGCTGTTCTGGCTGGAAACAAATGAATCAATATCGTTAGTACACTATATACCAAGTTTGATAAACTATTTCGGTGTCAACTGTTTTTCAAACCGCACAAAGGGTGGGGTGTGTTAAGTTTGTGGCGTCGGTCTGTCTGTCAGTGGTATCATAGCTCCAAACTATGACTCCAAAAGATTCGTTATTAGTGTCACAGGAGTATTTTAATTTTTTCTTGTTTATTGTTTGTCAGGCCTGGGCTTGGTTTGCCAGAGAGACTACAATGTCCATCATTAAGGTTATTGCAGGTGCGAAAGAGATGCCGTTCTACGCTTTGTATTTTGATTTAGCATCTTTCTTTAAGAGGAGTTTGTATTCCCTGAGGACCCAGTATTCATAGAACATTTTAATACCCGAAATATTTCAAATTAATGACTTCATTTATGCAATTTTAATGATAGGCTCTTGGCTTGATTGCCCAAACAATTTAGTTATGATCATTGCATAAATACAATTATTTTTTTAATAGGCTTTAAAGTGTCGAAGCAAATCGATCTGCTTAATCTTAGATAATCCAATGTTAGCTGATACGGAAAACGTATTTTGATCCTTTCGAAATACGAGTCATTTAACAATGGGTAGTCTCAGGTGTAACCACATTGGGATTGATTAGTAGCATCAATTTATATTACCTGGTCATCTAAATTCTGCTGGCCGGGCTAAAGGGGGAAAGAAAGCAAACATGTAGTATGTATGTATGTAATACAAAATGTCAGTGATTTAGGGTTTGGAACCTTGGATTTGAGGTTTATGTAACGAATTTTCAATTGCCTCTATTTTTAAATAGCTAAGTTTATATAAGTTTTTAATTTCTGAAAATTGGAGTACCTATATTTGGCAGGATTTTATGATACGAAAAATCCTGCCAAATATACTCCAATTTCTTAATAGATTTGACACTATAAACATTGTCTACGACGAATTTTTGGTGTTAGGGATAGAGTTATACTATTTCTTATCATTGGAATCAATGCTGACTGAAAATAAGAACGGAATTTGAAATTTATTCATCTCGATGTAATCCCTTAACTACCAGAAACGAAAATGTAGCTCAAAAACATATTTGGCTACATAATTTTAATTATCCCGCGCAATTAATCTTGATCACTGATAAAATAAATCCATGCAAACTTACCGCAGGCGCCGGTGCAGCTAGTACGACAGCGAGGCACAGAGAAAAGAGGATAATCCACCTCATTGTCGCCGTGAGCCCAACAAAACGCTACGGACGTAACCTCCTTCTCCGTATATATAAAAAACCGATGAATACCGTAAATAATCGATATTAATGATTGCACGGTATAAAGTAATCGAGCGTGAAATCTCACCACAACTGTGAAAAGTTAAGATTTTGGTGATTTTTGATTTTTAATTAATTGTTATGTTAATAAGATTTCGATTTAATTGTTATTAAGTTCTTATTTTTTTTTATAATTGCCACTCGTGATTAAGATTTACTTTTATTAATCCGAATATAAAGATTATTGGATGGTAAGACGAGATTAAAAAAAATGTAGAAGTACCTTTTCTTTGATCCTAGAGTTAAAAGGAAAAAGTTTAGCCATTGTAGTTTTATTTTATTAAATGTTAAATAGATTTTTATTATAATTAAAAGTATATAATAAATAAAATATTGAATGATTTATTACAGTGTACAAAGTAATAATAATCTTAGTATTATTAGTACTAATCATTAAAGCCCTAGGAAAGTCTGCAAGGCAAAGGCCTCCCCTACCCTCTTTCCTGTCATCCCCGTCTACCATTCAGTCTGTCATTTCCATCTTCTTCTGGGTCTGACACGAGGTCTAATATTATTATAGCGACATTAGCAACTAGTTAGCTTTTCAAAGTATTTTGCATTGATACGTTAGTGTGACTTTTTGGTAAACAAACTTTTTGTCTAGTTATTACACATTTCCTGGGTTGGTTTAAGAAAGAAATAAGTATTGAAATAAACACATCATTTACCTTTTAAAATATTTTTTTCTGTAATCTACGGCGTAATGGTGCCTTCACTATATCTCAGTTTCATTCGACACATGGTAACAAAAACATATCCAAGTTGATGACATAGACAGCAAGTCACACTGACAAAAAAATGATCGTTAAAAAAGACTATTTGTGTTTCTAGAAAAAAAATCTATAATTTATTATGGAGAAGTAGGTATTCGTTCTTAAAAAGTATATTTTTAAAATGTTAACACTGATGTTTCTCAAAAGCCAAAAAAATCCACCGTTCATAAAAAAAAATATTCATCTCGCTCAAAACGTTATAAAAAAGTTCGTTTTGAATAATACAATTACGTCTATGAAATACGTCTTCTACAAATGCAATATCGAGTACTAATATGATTTTTTTACATTTTTGTTTATGGTAAATGTTAGTAATTGTGTATACATTGCTACATTAATGTCTTTTTATTGCTAACATACCAATATGAGTGTTACAAAAATACTTGTGATTGATATTACGTAACAATAGAAAGTGGTATTTGTAATATAATGGAGGCATGACTTATGAAGATTTTTGAAGGCTTTATTAACAAAATAAGCATCTATTTATGCTTATTTTGTTAATAAAGCCTTCAAAAATCTTAAAATCTAATATATAAAATTCCCGTGTCACGATGTTAGTTACCGTACTATTCCGAAACCGTTCGAGCGATTTTTATAAAATTTTGTATACAAATTGGGTAGGTCTGAGAATAGAACAACATCTATTTTTTATGCCCCTAGTGATAAGGCTTGCTCACACTGAAAACAAAATATTTTATTATTTGGACGAAATTGTTTGTTTTTATTTTTTTTATAATGTGGCACTAAAAATACATACAACTAGAAAAAAAAATTGCTGGGTCAATGAAAATCCTTAAGAAATTGAAATTAAAATCGTTTCCATGTATATGTATCTGTAGATACCATATTATGATACAACTAGCTTTGCACTCGGGCCTGCGGCCTGCTCGCTGCACTTCGAAAATGATCCCACGGGAACATAAAAACAGGATAAAAACTATCCAATGTAACAGATCCTGATTATAAACTATCTGTGTACGAAGTTTCGTCTAAATCCGTTCAGTGGTTTTTGTCTGAAAGACAAACAAAAATCTATTCATTCATAAAAACAAACTTTCACGCTTATAATATTAGTACGATACACATGAAATATGTACTTGGTACTCCGAAAGTAACATAATTGCAATTGTGGAAAAGAGATGCCGCTCTACACTGTTTAGTGAGTTGTCTCGCTTCCACACACCTGTAGCAATATTCCTTTAAAGGTGGTGGTAGGCTCTCTGCGGAGGCTTTCCCTGAACTTTACCGGTATAAGTTTACGCTAGGGGATTAAATGAACAAACTTAATAAAACATTGTTATTGTATCCTTTAGAGAAAAGCGGGTTAAACATTATAAAACTGATTAAAATTAACTAACAGTAGTTACTCGAGACAGAAAATTTTAAGTGAATTAAAAAATACGCAATAATTCGTTTCGTTTTTAAAGGATAAAATTGGAGCCCTACTATGGACGGATACTACGCAGTCTATCAGTCTGTCTGCCGCCAGGTTGTATGTAGTAGACCTTAGTAGGTAGACTACAACTACAAAATAGGAAATATAACAAAGAAATAGGAATCTAGGTAACATGAGCAACAGTAATTTTGTCATAAACTTGATGAGTGATCACTTTCTTTTTGCAATTTTGTTTTTCTTTAGTGTATTTGAACGGCATCCTCAGTTTCGCGAGAACGACCTGCATTGCGGTGAAGGGTGAGCAAATATCTGATCTGGTTATAGTACTTTCACCTTAAAAAGTGATACTTAGTACCCTTATTCGTGATACAGATTACCCGGTTTGTGACACAGATTTTTTTTTGCTAAAATAAAGAACGAATCGCGCTCTAAGTAAATAAATTCTTGTGACGCGGAAAGTTACTCAAAAATTCAAGTCACATGCAAAATACTCAGTCATTCAATGGTTCTCAAATGTTTGCTCTACGTGGGGTCCACTTTCCAACACGAGTTGACTTTGTCTTGTCAGTTCAATACATTTGATCCACTCATCAGCGTTACAGCTCTGCGAAGTCTAACTAGCCAACAGGGCCCCAATTCTGCTATTTACAATGGCCTATGAATGATTGAATATTGTCTCAAAATGACAGTTTTCGTATTCTCTTAAGCATTTTACACAATAATTTTAAATTTAGTATAGGACGGTACACTCAAGGTCAATACAATTAATTTTCAATTGTTGTGTTGGGAAAATGCATAAGAAAATAGGAATAATTTCAAATTTAGTCCAATTTCCATCGATTCATCGGCCTTTGTAAATAGCAGAATCGGGGCCCTGGTCTAAAAAGTTTCCATTCTAATGGCGTTTATACTTAGCACCTATATGAAGTAGTCGTACCTAATTTAGGGCATACTTTTCTCACACCTTATATTTCAGGTGTGAGAGTTTATGAAAAGTGCACAACCGTGTTCGTTCATGCCATCTTAATAAAACCTTGATGGTGATGCGTCTGTGTGTATTTTATTATACACACTCTGGCTTCGTGACGTTTAGTTAAAATTATCATTTGAACCGACTTCGTGAAGGACGAGGTTCTCAATCAGTCTATTTTTAAGTTTGTGACCTAAGAACTTCAGACTGTATGAACCAATTTTGTTGAGATAGTTGCCATTTGGTCATATCAATTTTATCAAGTTTTTTTCAGTTGTTTTTCTTTGAACTAGGTTGTACGTTTTTGATCTTTAAAAATACTATTTAATGTATTTATTTTAAATATAGTTTTCATATAACCTAAGATACTTGTCCCACAACTCTCAAATTTATTGTCATTCAACCTATTTGTTGTACTCCACTCCTTTCCTTATCTTTATCCTTTCCGTGTAAGTTTTCTCATAGCTATGGCAGTTGATGATAATTTTTATATATAAGACAGAGTATGTTCACGTAAATTCAGACTGTTATATTTTCAAATCGCATTCAAAATCAATAGTTCGAATTCAATAAAATATCTAGCATATTGTAATAACAGAGGCTTGAAATACAGCGTTCTGCCGTCCGTCGACACCTTATCAAGAAACATAGATCTTAATTAATATTCAAATGGAAATGGAATTAAAAATCTCTGTATTTTATATGAAGCTATAATGTGAACAGCAAACGGCCATGTTTTATAATTAATTCATTTTTATTGAATTAAAATTACAAGCGGTTGTTTTTGCGTGTTTCATTAAAAATATTCGTATATTGGAATTGTTTTTAGGAGTCCATTTGCCTCTTAAAGTTAGACGTAGTAGTGTGGAAGAGAGACGATGCAAATGTTTTTTTGCCCTATTAACACTGGGCTCTCTTTGTCGCAAATCTGACTCGTAATTAAACGGATTTTGTTATGAAATCGATAGATCAAGTATTGAGGATTTTTATTTAGAAAGCCATGTAAATAGTATTCGAACTGTTCTTCAGCTTAATAGTATAGCAAAATAGATGCAATCAAATTAGTTTTAGCCGAACATGTTCTTCTTCCTTAACAATTAAACGTTGAATGTAACATTATTTCATGATTTAATACCGCCATTTAATCAAAATGATAATTGTTCCGCTTCCACGCTGTATGCAAATAATTTGTTTAATTATTTCGTTTATTGCCTCACAATTGTTTGACTACCCTCGAAATTCGTGCAAATTATTTGATGTATTTTCAATTTTGGACGCCATGTCTGTTTGCCACTTTGCCGTTATTGTGATTAACTGGGTTTTATTAAATTTTGCCTGTAAAATGGCTGATTTTAAACGCAAATTTCATTGAATGTTGCTTTTTTAAGTTAGTTTTTTTTGCACGACTGTGCAAATAGGCAGATGATACTGTAAAAGCCAATATTGGTTAATTTAAGGTTTTACCGGTAAATCTGTTTAGACAATCTCTCGGAAAATGTAAGAATAAATTATAAGGAAATCACTTCGCTATCAGATCACAAGTTGGAGATTTCATTTATTACTTTAATATTTCTATGAACGGTACATTTTACGATACAAATAATTCATCAAAGTCTTTTTATCGGTATGAAAGATACGACGAAAAATTAAAAATTTCCTAAAAATAATTCTTGGGAACAAATATAAATATCATAAGCCTATTGCTTTTAAATAATATAAAAAAATACATCGACAAGAAACTGAACACAAAAAAATATTCTATTTGAGGCAAACCTGTCCTTAAAGGGCATTAAAAGAATTCCAAAAATAAAAAACAGTCCCTTAGGAGTACAATAGTATTCCCCGAAAATAATATTCTTCGGGGAATTGCTGAAATTTCATATTGTGGGACAAATTAATCAAGAGAAGTAAGATTCGAGTATTTCTTATAATAGAAATTAATACCGGATAAACGGGCAATGCTTGGGAATGTGGACACAATAGATAGTCATCATTCTTTTGTTAGCGGTCCCCAACCAAAGTGTAAAAACGAATGCTCCACCTTATGTTCGTCTGTCTCTGAATTGAATTCCTTTTTTCACTTTACTGCAGGGAAGGCACTTTTTCAAGTTTTGGTCTACCCCTGCTTCCAGCTTCACCAGTTTCTATCACTTCACCACGCTAAACTCACTGTGTGCGACGTGTCATGTTCGATCTTCGCGTAGGACAAGCGTTTTCATCTCCCACGATTGCTTGTTCAGAGTCTATGTACACGTGACTTGAATGTTTGTAAAGACCTCGTGGCACAAAGATTAAGGTTCTTAGTCCACAAGGTGTTTTTTTTAAACTTTGTCCTCATTATTTTTTACACGGTGAAAGGCTTTAACCTACCATGGCCTATTTTGTATTTTACATGAAACAGTATATCTCCACATCCCATTTTATTGGATTACTCAATACCCTTTGGTAAGGCAGGATCGTCATTCAATTCGGTACATAAAAAGCCTTTCTGAATAAATAAAAACCCTGGATTATTCGAGAAACTTATATAGGAATATATAAGGTTCGTAAGTGTGTGGGTTGACTAGAACTACTGGATAACAGATACAAATACATTTTATTTTCGAAAGGACATTTATGTATTGAAATATATAGTTTTTTGTTTAGAGGCCCTGTTTTTGGTAAGACGAGGACATTCTCACGGACACTCACTTCCTCGGGGGAGAAGTCGGTAGTGTCAGATACTTACTGACTAAACCTGAACCGCCGTGCAACGTCTGGTGCATTTGGAATGTCTGTCGGCCAATAGGGACTAATGGGATATTTTGGCATATTGTAGGCCCACGTGTAAAAAATGTCTGGGGGCTAAAAGGACTACCACCACTAATTTAACTGATATAATTACAATTATTGTAGAGAGACGACGTTATACGCCCTGTAGTGCGCTATCACACTCTCCCAACTATAGAAAAAGTGCCCAAGTACAGAACGACTTAAGCCGTAAATACCAGTTCAATTTCTATATTTCATTAAGTCGTGTTAATGATTCCTTATTAATTTAGCACTACCGATTTACTCATGCTTACGTACATGGTAGTTTGCTTGGATTTATCGGCAGATTCCGCTATAATTAATAAGTTAATAAATTGAATTTCAAGATTCGAGAAAAGTCAAGTTATGCATTATCTATACTTCTATACTAATATATAAAGAGTTTGTTTGTTTGAACGCGCTAATCTCAGGAACTACTGGTTCAAATTGAAAAAATATTTTTTTGTTGAATAAACCATTCATCGAGGAAGGTTTTAGGCTATATACCATTACGCTGCGACTAATAGGAGCGAAGATACAATGGAAAATGTGGAAAAAAACAGGGAAAGTATAAATCATAACTTATATCTTCTAACCACGCGGACGAAGTCGCGGGCAACAGCTAGTTATTGAAATAAAAAATGAGAAAACTCTTTTCATATCTTCTTGGCTATAGTAGGGTAATATTGTTGGAGTGACCTAAGATTTGACGTAGTATTATAGTACAATAACGTATGTGATATAAAATGTAGCAGTAGACAGCATTATAAGCCATCGTTTGGCTGCCATGACTGCGCAATAATTCAGCCGTTTTTAGAGTTTGTATCCAATGCGTTATGATAGATGTCTTGGATGAAGTCACTTATTCATCTGCATATTCTTAAACAACCAGATTATAAAGTTGTATGATACTTTAGTCTACATCTTGTTAGGAATGTGGTTTTTACTTCGCCGACGTAAATCATATTAGTTATGCGTATAGCTGTGTACTATGTACTATGTAGGCTATTTTTTCAGATAATTCGACACCCATGTTGGTAAAACCGTGATGAAAAAAAATAAAACCACGGTCCATTAAAACCATAACCCTCAAAATTCTAATTATCTTTAACGGCCAATAAAAAGTAATTTATTCCATATTCAAATCTCGAAATGACAGCATTGACAGTCAACGTCAATTTTAATTATAAAGCGGCCATGTTTCAAAATGTTCGAGAGCGTAGATTTAAAAATTCAAAATAGGTACGCAACGAAATCGGAGCGTGGCTCGCGTCGGGGGAACGTTCGCTCGTTGCCTAGCAACGGTCTCCGGGCGGTTGCCATAGACCTGTGTAGCTATAGACAGTGATAGGGGACTATATTGGATTATGAACGGGTATTGTTGTTGGAAATGGAAAATTTTCGCTGAATATTATTTTAAAACCTTTAGGATATTGCTGAAAATATAAATTGCATTTTAAAGTTACGTGTGCCTGTGATTTTTATTCAGACTGTTGAAGCAGTTTAAGCCTCATTGAAGCATATATTATAAGCTATACAAAAAGTCTGTTTTTCGTGGATGTAATTCATAATGTGGTTTATTAAGATTGAAATATAAAAGTAAACTTTGACTAATCGAAAGACCTACTGACATCCTGAACCCAAATAAATCCAAAAAACATGCGATTTTTGTTCACTCAAAGTACATTTCCATTACACTCTGCTTAAAAACCTTCCAACCCGATCTACACCAAAATCCAGTCAAACAGAATAAACACGAAAACAGCCAAAAACCTAACGAATGGAGCAAGAAAAATGTCAGCTACAAAAAGAATAATTCCCATTGTCCATTTTCATTAGTCTGTATTTTGCACAGACATCACGTCTCGGCGCGAATTTGCTCCCCGCGCGGCCGGTACCACGAGACGCGTGACGCACCAACTGTCGACATCGTATCGTTATAAATTGATTCGTTACTTTGGTCCGAGAACTAGGAGAGAGATGTGTTTGTGTTTTTTAGTATAGTGGGTTTTGTGAATGGTTCTGATAAATTATGAAAAATATTCATTTTTAGTTGGAGTTTATGGACTTTTTTAACAGTTCTTCTCAATAAGAATGACATTTTGTAACCATTGCGCGCGTAGAGCCATTAGTGTAACGTATTGAGAGCTTTTCATTTTAGTTTTTTGCACAAGTTCATGGCAAAACCTGACAGGAATTGAAACGTAAAAGCCTAAGTATTATGTTACTCTCTTTTTTAGAATGCTATTAAATTAGATTACTCTTAATTTATAAAATCAACGAATAACTTGGCGACTGCTAATTTTCGAACAAACGAGTTAACGAAAAAGGTCCCTTTGTGCTAAAACTTTTAAATTCCCTAATGAATTCTTCAAACGGATAGAATTAGAACACAAAACAATATTACACAGACAACCAATACGTAAATTGTAATGTCTTCAGAAAGCATGCATGTATGTATGCGTCTCTTTATTTTTCCGTAGCTTCTAAATGCCTACACTGAATTGTATGATTTAAGTATTGTTTGAATCCTTATAACACAGTAACAGGAAAGTTGGCAAAAAAAAGTAAATATCAAATCAATTTCTTAATAGTAGTGTAGTTCGTGGAAGTAGCCGAAGCCTTCATACAGGTCATGAAATAAAAGCGTTAAAGCATCTATCACGTGAAAGAGATTTCAATTCGATTTTCTATGTAATATTTCATTGTTCTTTCCCCTTTTGTATGTAAAAAAAACTTTAAATAAATACATAAATAGTTTCTAACTATAGATATTAATTTTAAAATGAAACAAGTTCCATAATTACGTCACAGAAACGTTCATTACGATAAAATACGATCGCAGACAGTATGGCGTCTACAAACGGTACTACGAGCGAGTAGCGACAAACATGCGACATATAATATCGGCTAAAGTCTCATGGTACAGGGTTCATACTATCATAATTTTGTTTGGTGTGCGTCCATAGATGTGTATTCGTAATGTGTGTTCCCTGTATTGAGTTTTCTGACTTTTTTAATGCCTTTTAATGGAGTATGGTTTATGTATAAAAGGTTATCAAGATTATTAATAAATGGTAGAAGATATGGTTAGTAGGATTGATTTTTAGGATTGATTTGTTTGCGGTATAATTACATATCTTTTTAAAAATCTGATCATCTACCCAATGAAAAACAACATTTCAAGTGTATTTGATAAGCTTTTGAATATGTTGATTTTTTTCTGAATAATACTATACTAATATCTATATCTATACTTCTACTAGCTGACCCAGCAAACGTTGTTTTGCCATATTTTTTTCTAGTTGTATGTATTTTTAATGCCACATTATAAAAAAAAACAAACAATTTCGTCCAAAAAATAAAATACTTTTTTTAGTGTGATCAACCCTTATTACTTAGGGGTATGAAAAATAGATGTTAGTCGATTCTCAGGCCTACTGAATACGCATATAAAATTTGATAAAAATCGGTTAAGTCGTTTCGGGGGAGTACAGTAACTAACATCGTGACACGGTAATTTTATATATTAGAATTACTAATATATAAAGCTGAAGAGTTTGTTTGTTTGAACGCGCTAATCTCATGAACAACTGGTTCAAATTAAAAAAAAAAATTTTTTGTTGAATAGACCATTCATCGAGGAAGGTTTTAGGCTATATATCATCACGCTGCGACTAATAGGAGCGAAGAAAAAGTCATAACTTGTATCTTCTAACCACGCAGACGAAGTCGCGGGCAACGGCTAGTGTTAACATACAGACGACGCAGCTATCCTTTACTCATATTCCTGAGCCCACGAAACATACATTTTTCAGACTACGCTTTCAGACGTGAAACAAATACTATCATTTATTCACAAGCGAAATCGAATCTTGACACACCTCCTAGTCTATAAACTAACCTAAAAATAGTTCTGTTTCGACAGAGATAGCAACATGCATTCACATAGCTCTGTCCATTTTTTTTTATGTAGACATAATTTGCTTGAAAATTCAAAATGGCCGCCGGTCGATATTTTTTGTCTGTTGCTGTCAGATTGACAAAGGTTTTCGTGTCTCAAAAATAATTAAGTTTTTGACGACTCCATGGAGTAATAAAATATTTTAACGACTGGTATTGTATATTCTTGTTTTTCTTAATTAACTTTTGGGATCGATATTGCAGTTACTCTTTCAAGATACACATTATGATTATTCATGTACCCACAAATGTGTCATATATAAATAGACAGACTGTTTTGCAGATAACTGTCCTGAAATTAAGTTTTCCGCCGTGTAGTCCGTAAAATCTATACTAATATATAAAGCTGAAGAGTTTGATTGTTTGAAAGCGCTAATCTCAGGAACTACTGGTCCAAATTAAAAAAATCTTTTTGTGTTGAATAGACCATTCATCGAGGAAGGCTTGAGGCTATAGCTATATATAAACCATCACGCTGCGACTAATAGAAGCGACAGGGCAGGTATAAATCATAACTTATATCTTCTACCCACGGGGACGAAGTCGCGGGGAACAGCTAGTATTATAATAATATTATTTTATGTTTTTAATACTGATACTACCTGTTTATTTACTGTATAGATTAAGTCCTATCATATGTTCCTGTTTATTTTTAAGTAAGATACCTATTTAAATAATTTTAGATATAAGATTAATTTGCTGTACCCTACAGGGTCCACCATTTTGTAACATCTTGGTAAACATTGTGGAAGGCAAATAAATAATATGATTATGAATATGAAAATGGTTACAAACAATGGATAAAAGTTGTTACAAATAGTCATTTTCAATATTTTTTTCCAGTTAATTATTACAATGTGAAACTTTTAGACCATTCCATGATTAATCCCGATCAGTTGGACTTTATATATAGATTTTTTCAATTTCCTAGACACAAATAGATTCTACTAACGAACATAGTCTGTTCATTCTGGAGCCTAATCGCATAGGCGCGCCATAGCCTCCCATGCGTGGTATTTGGGCTGATTAAGGCATTATTCCAGGCCAATGGGTATACATAGCGCTTAGCTTTTCATCTCGTAGTGTAATCACTAAAGGATTAATAGGAGGATGTTCAATGTACCTTATCAACTAACAACGAGATCCTGGAAGGAGGTATGGTGTAATTGAGGAAGCGAGACGGCGCATTACAAAGAGCACAGCGACGTCTCTTCCTTAGGTTAGGTTACGTTTACACGTTTTTATACACTTACTTTCTTGTTTGTTTGTCGTTCTGGTTGGATTTTTGCAACTCAATTTTGAGGCAGACAGCTCCAATGATTCGTGATGGGAAAAATGTTTTTTCTTAAATTTTAAATTTACCTTGCTAAAGTTTTTCTATAACTGTAAAATTAAACGACTATTAAGTCAAACTCTTTTAAAAGATAAGTGAATAAAATATTTATATACGAAGTCAACCTAAACCTCTTTGCTATATAAACGACTCATTCATGTTCACAGAATCGATTGATTGATTCCGGGGTCGGTTGAGCGGAGTCTTTGTGACGACACGGCTATTGAGAGTTATCCTGGCGTTATAGAAATATTTTGGAACGCGAGTGAGGTCGTCAAGTACCAATCGTATATCTTGAAGTAGGTAGGTGCGTACTTTCTTAATGCATTTACTATTTTTCGATACAATTAATGTTGTAAATTGTACTAACAAATTTTATACATCCCGATTTAAATAAAAGAGATATTATTTCATTTACACCTATAACTAAATATATGTATACTATACTAGTTAATCCTATCGCGTATAGGAAGAACTAGTTTAGCCTAGGCAAAAGTAGTTTATCCTGAAATCGGGTTTGGCTGGTAACATATACACTTAGAATATTAAAAACAAAAAAAAAGCATCAAAAAATTCATCGACAACGATGCCGGCTGGGAGTGGGCCCAAAAGGCTGGCAAGACATATTTATAGAAATTACAACAAATTTGAAAGTCACCTTTTTACTTTGCCTGCGTTGGGATCAAACCAGCACCTCGTGCATGCAAATCTATGCATAGAACAAGTAGACCACGACATCAAACACTAACTTATCAAAAATCGTAACAAAAAAACCAGCCTATAATAACCTGAAAACGTGTCCTATCTTTAATCTAAGATTACCTCAATATTGACTGGTCTTATACTCCGATATTTAACACACTGCTCCCAAACCTGGCATCTTAGGAGCATGCATAAAAACCCACATTTTTATCTCCTAGAGAGCCAAAGACTGCGATATAAAACATGACAAATATGTCTGACATCATATTCGCTTTGCAAGGGACAATTTCACCCCCAAATGACAGGGATGCTACACGGAAGGGGTTGGTTCTTTAACGCAATTCGCTTTTTGAGGGTTGGAAATATTTTCACCATGTTTGTAGCAGGAAAGAGGTTGTATGTGTATCAATGGTATCAAATAAAGATCGTTGTCACGGTTGGATGTTACTGTATTGTATATGAATATTTTACTGTTGCGTTTTTAGGGTACCGTACCCATAAAAACGGAACCCTTTACTAAGGCATCGTTGTGTTCTTTCTGGCCCTCAATCCGTTTGAATGTCTGATTGTTACTAGGCTGTATATCATGAACTAGACATATACTACTATCCATTGAATTTTAAAATTCTCTGTGGCCGACGAAGGCAAAAAAATAGACTGAGGCTTAGTTTTGGGTGGGATGGATTTTTTTTAATAATTGTTATTCTTGTCTATTTGTCGGAACTGTCTTTTTGTTTATACATATTGATGCGATGTACGATTCAGATTTATAAGCAAGAACTTTCAATTAATTGGTAACTGTTTCCACCAAACTTAAATATCATTATAGGATTTTTATTCAGGTATATTTGAGAATCATAATTCCATGTCTCTAGAACTCCTAAACCGATTCTGATGTTACACGTGACGTGTTAACAAACTGCTTTCATTACTTAGTAAAACAAACTATTAATAAAAATGCAAATAGCTGTTAAAAAAAACATTTTACCCTTTTTTAATATTAGAATATGCTTACATCTCATTATAACAGTACCTTTGATATAATTCTCTAGCCAACAAAAGATTTGAACTCATAAATTAACAAAACGTTAACGAGCGGAGCTGTATAAATCCCTTGTGGGTTACGGAGGCCCTACCACTACTACTTAAAGTAATATTAAATGAGATGTGGGAGCGAGATAGCGCCTTACATGACGTAGAGCTCCATCTCTCTCGCACACTTGCATAGTATTACTGTAAGCCTTTGAACCTAGTTAATTCAACCACGGTTCTGTTAACGTCGAGTGTTGCTTACAATCTTTAGGTAGAACGAACTTCAGTTAAGCTCGCAGTCCTTTAAGTAAAATGTTTTGGTTTACTAAAAAAAAATTACGGCATTATAAATGTTACTTACTTTATTAATTATTCTTCTAATCTAGTGAGGGGGCTTTGCCCGAAACTGTGTTGGTTAGATTTAATATTAATGAATTAACTTGAAAACTAGTTTTTTTTGAAAAGTTACATACCTGACCTATGCTACGTATTAGATGAATTAAGTTTTCCTACGTTCTGTTATATCCCACCATTCTATGCAGCAATTGCTGTACAAGCATTATTCACTTTCTCACGGTTTATTCCGCTGAAATGTAATGCGATGATGCAATTTACTCATATTAAATTCACTTTATTCCATATTGTAATACATTTAGTTCAGTTAGATTCTGGACGCTGTCGCGAGACCATATATTGGCAATTCGTTGTAAATTCTAAGTGTATGTGACTGCCTAATTGTTAAACTAATAAAAAGTGTGTGTGTGTAACTCGTAGTTTTTTTTTAAATGACGCAAAGGGTGTGCCGCCTAACAGTTCCACACGTCGATTTTCAGTAGGAAAAAGGGTCAAATTTGTCAGCGGCCTAAAATAATTTCAAAAGTATGTTATTACGAAAACAATCGAGTCACATTATCAACAATGCTTCTTAAATAAAATAATATTCTTCAACCAACCTACCTACCACACACGGGAAAAAGTAAAACGAACCTTATCTTCATTTTCAAACTTTACGTAAAATCTTCACAGTTATACAGTGCAAGCAATTTCCAAAACTACTGCAATAAAGTCTCGATTTGCTTAGCAAAGACGAGAATCTAACATACTGTTATAACCTTTATGGTTGTGCAAATGACACACAATTCTACCATTATAGCTTGAGCTTAAAGCCTACCATTTCCTTTTAAAGTAATATTCTTGGTGATGTGGAAAAGAGACGGTCTACGGAGTGTATTGCGCTGTCCCGCTTTCACAATTTTGAGAATATATCTTTGAGACGTGGTAGTAGGTATCCTCAAGTGTTCTGGGTTTACCAGCTAGCCTGAAGCGCAGATTATTTGCATATGTATGCAAGGGTGTTTATTAATTGACTATGTGGTTTTAACTAGAGAGTTTTTACTTTCTATAAGTAAATAGTATTATTTGTTCAAAATTATATGAAATTATGGGACTTAATGACAGCTATTTCACGTTAAATAAAAACAAGCATCATCTAAATCGGTTCAGCCAGTCTGAAGTTTAGAGGTAACAAACAAAAAACAATATTCAGACGAATTGAGAACCTCCACCTTTTAGAAGTGGGTCGATAAAGAATCATAAACTATGTTTTAGGTAGAGCTTTACTCACGCGTAGCTCTGCCACGTCACTCTGTATTTTCCTATGACCGCAGCATGATGACAATGAATCACAATATAATCTAAAAACAGAATTCTCGTTTTCTATCTCTAGAAATTCAGCATCAAACATTTATTAGCAGCTTTATTTATTACTATGCCGTGGGAAAGCAGACAAATGTTGTGTAAATATAAACTGAGGTTATACTTAATTCATAGTGAATGGAACTGACCTATACGGACCTAGCTGGGCAAGTACTAGTTGGACTCGTGACCTTGATAGTACCGTTTAAGAAGAACATCACTTCTAGCAAATTTAGATTCCTAGGCTATCACGTTTTATGAGACCTGGTGACAGACGGATGGACAGCGGAGTAGCCTTAGTACCCCGGATACGGAACCCCGTAAATAGTTTGAGTCGAAACAGTGTTCAATGCCACACGATTATAAACACGTACACATTTTCCAAAAATGAATTGTACCTAATCTTAAAAGTAAAAATAAAACACTGCCTTACAAAGAACAAGACCTTTCAGACAATTGAAATCTATATTAAGATCAAGATTCTTACTTTTTTCTAAAAATACCGCTTTTAAAGTAGAATCATCAATTTATCCTTCAGGGACCCACCACTTTCTCTTAAAGCATTATTGTACGTGTGAAAAAGAGATGACGCTATATGTGAAATAGCGCGCTGTCTCCCTCCCACAATTTCTGACTTAGTTCAGAAGATGGCGGTAGGGAGCAATCTCTGTCGTGTCCACGTCGAAAGATTTATCTGAAATCTAATTTATCATTTGAAGGCTGATCTTGTATTTTTTGTTGGATATTCGAAAGTAATTATATTTGCTGAAAATTTTATTGGGAATGGATAAAATTTGTGTAGCGTGTAACGTAATTACTGATGTAAGGTGCTTATGAGAAGTATCTACTTATGTTAATTGGTTGTAATACAGAATTTTTGACATGTATTTTATTTAAAAGATTGTATAAAATCACTAGCTGTTGCCCGCGACTTCGTCCCCGTGGGTAGAAGATATAAGTTATGATTTAGGTATACCTGCCCGGTTTTTTCACACTTTCCATTATATCTTAGCTCCTATTAGTCGCAGCGTGATGGTTTATAGCCTAAAGCCTTCCTCGATGAATGGTCTATTCAACACAAAAAGAATTTTTCAATTTGGACCAGTAGTTCCTGAGATTAGCGCGTTCAAACAAACAAACTCTTCAGCTTTGTGTATTAGTATTAGTATTAGTATAGATAATGTAATTAAGAGACCTTCGGCATTTAAAATATTTTGTCATAATAACAGTGAATGTTTTTTTCTAGCTGTTGCCCGCGGAACCGTCCAACTAATGGAAAATGACGGTACATAAAATAAAACTATCCTATGCGTTAATCCTGGTTATAAACTATCTGTGTATCGAGTTTCGAAGAAATCCATTTAGTGGTTTTTGCCTGAAAGAGGAACAAACATACATATAAAATTTTAAGACTTTTAATTGATATGTTTAACTCTAAATGAAGAGAAAATATTGATAGTATCTGACAGATTTCGGCCTGAACAACACCACCCAGCTGCAGGAGGCATATTTTAGTGCACAAGCGTGTGCCCTAAGACAGGTGCACTCTCTGTTCCCTTACTCTCATAGCCCGATGGAACGGCCATCAAACATAACCAGGGAGAGATCAGACCAAAGACCCACTATGTTACGTGGCTATCGAAACACGGAAGCTATGATATTAATTTGAAAAACGCATACAACATTCGATTTTTTTTTGTTTTCCCTGGGATTGATCTCGAGTTCCTTGGCTGTAATTATAACTAATACCGTCCAAAAGATCGACTTGAAGTCATCAACATTATAATCGTTCAATCAAATACAAAAACAGCAACGTCCTTATCATAAAGAAATAAGGTCCTATTTTATTTATCTTTATCCTTCACATGTAACTTAGAAAACGCATCACTATTAAATAATTTTACCATCAAAATCACGTCCTTATCACAACGCACTAAAGTTCAATTTTGATACTAAACTCTAAACATATTGTGTGTTTGAATATAACAGTTTCCTTATACGAGTATAGCAAAAGCTGAACTGTCAACACGAACGCTTCGCAAACACTTAGAGCTAAAGGGATGACGACGAAATGTCATTACATTAGGGTGGTATAGGATACCTATATGCTATTGCGTGTATAAGAATATACGGTATATTTTGTTTAGTGTTTAGTGCTGGTTTTTGGGGTTCCGTATCAAAAGGGGAAGAATAAAACCTTCTTGTTGAGACTCCGCTGTCCGTCCGTAAGTCTGCCATCAGGTTTTATGTTATGAATAACTTGACAGTTGCAAGTTTATGACCAACTAGCTGTTGCCCGCGACTTCGTCCGCGTGGTGAGAAGAAATTGCGACTATAACTTGAGATTTAAACTATCCTATCTCTCAAGTTGGATCGAACTGCACATGGTGTGCGAATTTTATTATAATCGGTTAAGTGGTTTAGGAGTCCATTGAGGACAACTAAGAGATAAACATATACCATGACGGAATTTTTTGTAGACCTTTTTAAGTTGTACAATACTGTAGTAGGTACATTGTTTTGATCTATCTCGTAGGATTCAGTCAGCGTTTGCAATGTAAGCGCAAAAAGTGTGTTTTTTTACGACCTCACATTAGAAACCTCAAAAATTGTAGCCTATGTGTTATTCTGATGTATAAGCTATATTGTGGTAAAGTTTCATTCAAATCCATTCAGTAGTTTTTACGTGAAAGAGTAACAAACATCCATACATCCATACTTGCAAACTTTCGCCTTTATAATAGTAGTAGGATTTCAAGATTTGACATTGATTGTTTATGACAGTACCAACTCTTGCTTAATCTCACCTATTCTTTTTATGTTGTGGTCGAGTGACGTACGCACGGGTTTCAAGGTGTCGCTAGCTCTGAGGTCCCGGGTCCGATCCCCGGTTGGGTCAATGTAAAAATTCACATTTCTATGGGCATGATATGCGGAGGAATGAAAATCATGTGGTAAGGAAGGCGTTAAGCATGGATGTGGATGGATATTGGGGAAGAGGACGACCAAAGAAACGATTGATGGATTGTGTGAAAGACGATATGGCTGTAAAGAGTGTTTCTTGTGAGATGACGGCCGATAGGAAGGTATGGAAGAAGATAACATGTTGCGCCGACCCCAAATAAAATAATTGGAATAAGGGCAGGGGAATGATGATGATGATGAAGTGCTTTACTTTGGGTTCAGAACAAATTCAATGTATGTGATGTTGTCCGCATTTTTTTTTAAATATAGTGAATTTTTTCCTGCACGCATAGGGTTCGATCCCCGCCTAGGACAAGCGTTTGTGTGATCCACGAATCCTGATTCTGGGTGTCTTTGTGAATGGGTATTGAATTTTTTTGAAACCCACCGCGTGACTAGCATTACATATCTTAGAGTGGATACAGTCTTTTGAGAGACAGACAGCGGAGTCTTAGTTTTGCGGTTCCCTTTTTACCTTAGTATCCTTAAAATAAAGGTATCTACCTCATGAGACATTTAATTAAATCACAGTAAAATGTAATTAAATTATTCTCATTCTTACAACTGCCTGCCTAAGTTTGGTAGGCCTTGTTATAAAAAGGAAATTAATTAAATAAATGCGAAAATTAATTTCGTATCTGGCCAAATTAGTTTTATTGAATCATCGCTCCCAACATCTTAAATTAATATTGTCGTCTTAGTAAGAGAGATGCTACTCTACGCGATGTATAGCGCTATACCGCTTCTACAACCATGATTATATCACTTTAAAAGGTGACGGACATAGGAACCCACGTTTTTTATTGTGACACACACATTTACAGCTTTCATACAACCATAATACATACAATCATACATGATAAAGTTCTGAATAATTTTAATTAACCATTACTAGTTTATCCGGTGAACTTCGTTCTGAAGGGCTGATTTTATTTAGGAATTGAAGCCATGCAGGCCGACAACCAAATGTATAGAAAAATATTATTCAAATCACCCCAGCTGTTTAGGAGGAGTTTAGTGACACACACACGTACAGTAGAAACATGTTTTATAGCTAGCGAATTTCTGACGTAGAAAAATAGTTTCAATAGAAGGGGAATAAAAAAAAGAAAAATGTAATTACTCCGGGGGATGAAAAACAAGTGTCCGGTTTGAAAACCTAACTAACACGCACAGAATTCCACGAAAATCGGTAGAGCTATTTTTAAAGAGTTTAATTACTACATACTACATTAGATGGAAAGAGAACGTCCTATATCCAAATTTAAAGTAAAAACAATTTTGACTTTCAAATTGATTCATTGGTACATTGCTTTTACCCACAATACCTCAAAACGCTTTAAATTCCCAATTCACCATCTCAAAACCCAGCAATAATCACGAATTACATTTTGATGGTGCTCTTCAATCATCAATAAGATTATATTTATTTATAAGGCTCTGGGAGTTAGCCATGGACTAGTCGCTCCCGCACCCTCGCCTAGTACGGTCGTGTGGTTCCCTCGCTAACTTCGCGATACAAATTGTGCTATACATTTAAAACATTTTGAAACGTTTTGTGTAGTGCTGTATTTTGGATTACAGTTCGTGTATTAAAACTGTAAGTAAATTAACATTTTTTTTCTAAATTTTGGAGTTTCGATTTTTGTTTTTTAAAAAAGGTTGTATTTTTCTTAGAATTTCTGTTATTTCATTGAGCGTTAGAAGAATTCAATGATATAAATGTTTTTTTGTCGACTCAAATTGTTGTCAAATATATTTTTTTGACGTTTTTGTGATGATAACCCGTATCCGTTTTCCACGAATTTAAAATTATGATGTTTTATCACGATATGAAATTTATTTGTTAATTTCAGTGGTTAGCCTATTTTTAGAGGATTTTTTAGTGAAAATGGGTAGGACGACACGTGCGTGACTTTTGCTATTTTTCAGCCTAGAATTTTTAGTACTCATTACCGGTGTTTTGTATTTAAAACCGCATGTTTTATTCGAACCACGTTGCTTTCTATACAATGACTTTTACTACCCACACAAATGAATTCATATTGATATATATGTATGTTTTTAACATACATAACTATAATGCATTAGCTCCTTGTCTAAACAATTTCGGGACAAGGTTAGTGTCCTATCAATTGTCCTTTTTAACCTTTTGACTCTATCAAAGTTGTCCTTAGTATTGAGATGTGAAATAAGGAGATTCTTTGCTATATATTCAATGATACTATTTTTTTTCATATACTGTGGTTAAATGTTAAGCAAAGAATTACTGAAATACATATGAAAAGTATTAAAATTGTGATAGAACTCGGTTTAAAAAGGTTTTATTTGTTGTCAAAATGTAGAGTTATTACAATGAAAAATATTGTAAACAGTTTTAAGAAGAATTAACCTCAAACACAAAATTTCTTAAATTAATAAAATGTATGTGAGTAATATTAATATTAAAATACCTTACACTACTTTTACGAGGTAGAATTATTTATAAATTGCCAGCTATTTTAAGGATAAAGGCTTTTAGCAAATGGAATAGTAATGGCGGCGAGTCCTTTTGAAAGTTCTGGAAAACTGAATGTATTGCAAGCATTAATGGCCGCTCTTATTATAACATAAAGATTTAATATTAATTTTTAATTATTGAACAGTGAACGGAAATGAAGATTATATTTTTAATGTAACATTTGTTTTTTAGTTTTGTATTTCACGATGAATAATATTTTTTTTTCAAATTAATATTTATCTGCTATGTTAATAGTAAAATTACAATCGAAATAGTCAATTTACCTTGATTATTGGTTGACTATTTAACGATATAAGTTGGTTTTTTCTTTGATTTTGGTCCGGACCATACATTGAGATGATACAATCCATGATCATTACAATTCTAACAATTATCATGGGATAGTGTTGTTGAGTAAATAATTTGGAGGAGGTCAGATAAGTAATTGATTCATAATAATCATACAAAGCGGCCATGCCGCTAGCTGGCTGCAATGAAGTGGACGGACTTTTTGATTAAATTAATTTGAGTATATATATATTAATCCTTATTTACTAAGTCGCACACTGTTGACTGCCAATTTCTCCAGATCTCGTATCGCAGGGCTGTCGGTAGAGATATCTTAATAAGTAAACAGTACCCTTATACATCTAATTTGGTATTGGTGTGTTTTTTTTTCAGTAATTTGTAACATAAATAATAATTATCATTATAATGCTGGAATGTCACACTGGCGGTCAAATGTCTCCCAACTCTTCTTCAACTTGTCTCTCTTGTGAGCCACGAATGAGCAGGATGAAATAAATAAATTATTAAATAAATTTATATCCATTTTAACTACCAACTATTAGTTGCTATTAGCTGTTGAAATATAACAAAAACTCCACAAAGATGTTAATAAGCAATATGAATATAAATAGTATCAGTTTGCGATCGATCTCAAATAAGTTTCCTTTCAAGACATCCGGAACACAAGGCTCTATAGGTCGTGCGTGAAAACAGCTGTTCATTGAATATACGAGGTCGTTGACTTGCAGTAACATCTATATTTTGCTTTCTATTTGTGACAAGTATTATCAGACATCACTGAACATTCCTAATTCTGTCCTCAAATTTATTCGTTTCGACTTTAGTTTTTTTTAAAGCAGCTCGTAGCTTAACTATAACTGCACAAGTTGATGGACCACAGGCTAAGCTACATTTGATACAGTCGGTCCGTGGATGGGTGACCATCTATGTCATTACGGGTTCTTCTGTGTTTCGGAAGGTGCGGTAAATTGTGGGTCCCGGCTGTTATTTAAACATTTTTGACAGTCGTTACGGGGAGACAGATTACTAGTCTAAAGGGTGTCGTGTTGCCCGGGTTGAAGAGGTCAGCTAGGCAGTCGCTCGTTGTAAAACACTGCTACTTAGCTGTATCTGGTTAGACGGGACGCCGACGCTAGGATGATAATCATGTGTTTGAGCCTTTTCAGATTATAATGGAAATAGTAACTTATGGAGTTTCTTGCTAGTTCTACCATATCTAATTGAGGTTGATAATGGAATTGGAGGTTAGAATGTCATGATTTCAAAAAAACATTGTAAGTGATTCTACTTATCAATCATTTTTGGGTAATTTCATTTTCTGGTATGTTCTATTTGAATAGAAAGACGTCTGTTTGGCACCCAGTCCACACTTTACTACCTACCGTACCTTACACTAACATACCAACCATTTCTCCCCAAGTGGCAAATCGAAAAACGTGAACCTCAGTAGATGACTCTCAAATGTGTGACAGGTTAACGTCAAATCAATACATTTGAATATTATTTATAAACCCTTTTCCATATAAACTTTGAAGAATACGTCTTTGTTCTTTAAAGTGATAATCTCAATAGCAGCTAAATAAATCCAGAGTAAGTTGCATGTCTGTTAATTGCTCATAGTTAAACTAACGCGGAGGGTGAAAAGGTTAATTGTAATGCATTCTCGGTTAAATTAGAACATTCCTAACCCGATTTAGAAATGGTTTTAACTGTTGTTGTAATTTAGACTACCATTTTGTAGTGTGAACCTTTATTGTTAGTTTTTTTTGGTAGTTTTTTATGGTTCCTTAACTGAAGAGTGAAAACGGAAACGTACTACTAAAGGTGCGTTATCTGTTCGACGGTCTGTCACCAGGCTGTATCTCGTGAAACGGGACGGCTTGGCGGTTAATATTTACATAGATGATGTATTTCAATTGATACTATTCTGTAAAGAGTCTATAAATAAATCATTTTAAGTGTAGATATTGTGCCAATGACTGTTATAAGTAAAAATACATTCATTTCATTAAAAAGATTTAAGTTCAATTAAGCCTAAAAGGTTGTCTTTTAAATATTTAAGAAGATGAAACCAACTAAAATTCATATGAGACTTCTAGAGGTCACATAAGTCAATGACCTCAACATCAAGGTCATACAAAGAAGTTTTTACTCAGTCACAAAAATAAATCTGTTAAAACCATTGTTTGAAGATAGCAAATCAAATTACCTCGAATTTATTTTCATTCGTTTAAAATAAAGTTAATCAGAAAATAAATAACAGTATAATTTTCTTACGCAGCGTATTTTCAGAGACAGCATCGCTTATGCTGACCGTACATATGAATAAAACGTCTTGGTTTTATTGCTGTTTTTGGCAACCGTACTTTATGGTCTGACCCCTACCAAAGATAATCTCGAACGCATTAGTGTCGAGATCTTAGATTTCGAATGTGATTTATTTATATTTGATAAACATTTTTAGAAAATCTTACAGTTCATTTTTGGGTTTTTGCTTTTTGATTATCTGCCTTTTCATCTTACGCGGCAAGAGTCATTATTGGCCGTTGTTTTGAAATAACCATTTTCTAAGAGAATCCTTTACCTTTCTATGATTTGGATCAAGTGTCAGATATTGTAAAATACAGAAAAGGACAAAGCTAATCATAGATCGATGAAAGAAATATAACTGAAAAGGATTAAGAGAAAAGTTTATTATAAAGAATCATACAACAAACTACTCATGAATACAAAATTACTATTTTACAACAAAATTGTATATATATATTTCACTTGGACAATCACACGTGCACTTAAATTTAAGCAAAAGCTTGTAAAAAGGTTAATATTGATAGCAAGTAACCTTAGGTAGGCCGCAGTAAGATATCATTTGGACAACCAAAATCAAATATTTACCTAACAGCATTCCACTCAAATCTCACATATACCGAACTACACTAAAAATCTATTTTCTCACCACATAAATCTCCAACACTGTTACGATTTAATATTCTCACATTGACATTTTAATTATACATTTTACAACTGTTTCAAATATTCCTAGAAACGCAGAAACGCATGGGACTGTGTTATTGCATTACGCTTTGACTTGGCATCCTGCCCCGATGGTCTACCATCACATATTAAAGTAGACTTATGTACGTGTGGAAGGGAGATGGAGTTCTACGCTCTGTAGTGCGCTGTCCCGCTTCCTCAAGTAACATAGTGCTACTTTTAAAGAATGGTTTTAGGACAATATTATACAGTCTGATGGGTTCACTAGACTAGACTAGATTGTCAGCCATTTTGGTTTTTGGTGTTGCTATTTTGAGAGCGTGTGTGTCAATCAATTTTATTTAGGTGCATAGTCGTATATCTTAGTTAGTCTTCTTCTTTTGTGTTTTAATAGTTATTATTAAAGGACTGTTATTTTGAGAGATGAAATGTATTTATGAATGCCTGTATGATACATTTTACCACAATAGTTGGTTAAGTGAGAGTATTATTTTATTGGTTACAAGGAGGGAAAATTTGATCATTTTAAGACAGTTGATACATTGGAGATTTTTTATGTGTGTGTTGTTTTCTTTGCAACCTTTTGAAACGGTAAATAAACCAATTCTTAGGTGCATCAGCATCTTCAGCCTTTATCACCCTCTCTACCTATACATTTCGACGTATCATTCTTACCAATATAGTCCAATTCCCATCTTTATTTCAAAAACAATTCAAAAGTGAGTCTTAATCGAGTTTCTACAGTACGGTCAATATAGTGAGACCCTAAATAAGCAATGAAGCCGCTACCTGTGAAGCTACGCCACGAATAACGTACCCAATTGGTACGGCTCCCCACAAACTATTACTGTAAATTGCTCAAGGTACAACTGCTTCTACTATGATCTCTTGTAGTAGGACTGTTGACGTTGTTAGAGCGAGACACGGCTATACTAGAGCGCTGTCTCACTTCCACAATGATGACGGTTTTGTATTAAGGACTTAGTAGAGGTATTGAAGACAAGTGTGATTATGACCTAATATAGAGAATTATGTCTTCTACTTTTCCCTAGTTTCTGAATTTCGTGTGAAATTTAGACTCAAATAAAACGTTCTGTGCCATATGCTTCTTAAAATGTGTCTTAATTTGTTTTCAATAATGGAAATATAACCAATGTTTTAAGTGAGCAGCAAAATTAAATATCATTAATTGAACGGATATAAAGCAAATATGAAAATTATCAGTTAGATGCAAACTTGTCTTATAAATATAACCTGAAATTTTCGTTTTAAAGGCTTATTTTACTCTTTTGTTTAAAACAAGTCGCCTCGCGTGCGTTCACCATCATTCCCCGGGTCGTATAAATTAACCTATAATTTTGAATCCTCAATTCGGTTGTATAAAACTTTGTGCAATGTTTAAGCAATTAGTGATGCCCCTTCCAAGTTTGGTCCATGGGGTAGCAAGCTGGGGTCCATAATAAATTGTAGAATGAAAATTCTCGTGTTTTTTGATGAAAGCGTTTCTGTGAGAACTTGGGAATTAAATTGTGATTTTCTTGCAGATATTTTGAATGTTTACTTAGGGGTCATTGTTAATTTTTGTATTGACTAAAATTCGCTTGTTTTGAAGGTTTGGATGAGGTTTTTTTCACTTACCAATTGCACTGAATAAAGCCACATTTGTCCTTTGAATTGAAGATTCCATTATACACCTTATTCTTGCACCAGTGAAGTATATTATTGTAATAACAAATGGTTTTGAGATTATATCCCATATTACTGTTGCTAAAAATAGGTCTACCTGTAACATTGGCATAAGTAAAACCTCTTTAATTAAAATTGGTTCAGTTTCGTCTCAACAATATAATTTTACCAGCCTGTTCCTTTCCTAAAATGAGGTCACACACTTTCTGTCAACAAAAAGCCAAGAACAGAACCTCATTTCTAGTCTCCCCTAAATAATATTGCGAACAATCTGTTTCAGACAAGTGTGATGGGCACTTGTCCCAAACTTATTGTTTGTCAAACTTGCCCGAGTAGTGACGGAGTGACGTCATGTGTGGGATCCAAGATGGCGGTGAAAATGGTCGGCTAAAGACATAAGGGATATATTCCGTCTGTCTGAGAGTAAAATTATTTTTGACTCGGATTTTTTTGTTGGAATCAAACTTATCTTGATAACATGGCAAAATTGATTTGTTTGTTTTTTTTTTTGTTTTCTGATATCAAAACGCTTAAGAAACGTTACATGCATAACTAGTGACTCTCGGTGCACTGTTCCAAAATGTCATTCCCATGGAGGAACGTAGGCAAGAAAATCCATAGCTTTATAAAATTCAAAAAAATATACAATAATGTACAAGTCACAGATAATGACACCTCAGTAGAATTGTAATTTCTATCTTTTGTTGTGAGATTCTTTTTGAACTGAAACGTTCGGTTTATAGAACCTTCGAAGGAGCTTCAAGGTTATAAAAGACATGAAACTTGTAAGCAAATATATTTTATTGTCTAGGTGCTCCTTAATAATTTCCCTGAAAATGTTTATATTTTCCCTGTGTCTTTCCAAAGACTTCATGTTTTCAATTTCACTGGGTTAAGCTGAAAACTACAGCTTTGTTCACTAAAAAAATACAGTACCTAAATGATAAATGTATGTAAATACTACCTTAACCTAACCCTAAAATTTTAATAAAATATGAGTACATTCATAAAGTTTTAGCCTTATAATTGGATAGGTCATGAATTATTCCTGAATTGACATTGACCTTTACTTAAATTGTACTTTTTTGTAAGTCTTGGAGGCTAGTATATAATTATATTTTTTAAGCAGTGACAGCCTAGTGGTAAGATCGCTGGGCTGCTAAGCCAAAGGTCTCGAGGTCGCTCCCAAGGCTCACGTCGACTTTTCGTATGTTGTGTGAGTTTTTTTCAAATAAATAAAATTCAAAAATGTTGATCCCGCGCCTGTACAGAACCTGTATTTTTTGTATGAATATACATAGTTTTTTAGTAAAGTATAGGTTTGTGGCAATGAAACATAGCATTGGAATATAGGTTGATGAGACCCTGGTCTAATAAATCTAGCCTACATCTTCGGGCAACTCCGCGGGTCGCAGCTAGTATCACATTTTTCTTAATCATTAGAGCCAGCGCAAATAAAATACGAAGCAAAGCTCGCTGGAATCGTGAGAAATACTCGCCAAACAGTCTTAGCACTGATTATAATTATCTTAGTAATACAGACGGATGCGGATGAAAAGATCACGCTTAATCTTATCCAGTTATTATACTCGGTGATCATTGTTATAATCTTTACTAATATATAAAGTTGAAGAGTTTGTTTGTTTGTTTGAACGCGCTAATCTCAGGAACTACTGGTTCAAATTGAAAAATTATTTTTGTGTTGAATAGACCATTCATCAAGGAAGGTTTTAGGCTATATACCATCACGCTGCGACTAATAGGAGCGAAGATACAATGGAAAATGTGCAAAAAATAGGGCAGGTATAAATCATAACTTATATCTTCTAACCACGCGGACGAAGTCGCGGGGAACAGCTAGTTGTCAATTAAAATGTGAACCAATTTTGCCATAGGTTTTGCCAAGAGTGTGTCGACTTATTCTCACGGGATTTGGCTAATGAGGTCGGTTTTTGCAAAAAATATTTATATAATCACGTTCTATTGAGTTGTTTTCTCGTCAAAAACGTGGGTAAAGTATGTGTCACTGTACTCCCGTTGATAGACACAGCTTGATGCAGCGTTGATACGAAATTCTCGAAGATGTCTTGAGAATCTTTCTTGAGCACTGCTGCTCTCAGGGGTATTCCTTTTTCTAATTCATGGAAATGGGGGGCAATTTTTCCATTCTTTTCTCGAAGAAACTTTTTCATAAAACTGGTAACTATTTAAAATAAGACCGGGTTTCTCCTAACGTCCTTGTAGCCGTTATATACGTACCTAGGTACGTTTCTTTCTCAACTCAATTTGAAAAACCAGGTTGTAACGTAAAAACCTCATTTCCACGTTCATAGCTTAGAGAAAGTTAAATAACACACACCTGAATTCTTTTACGAGGCTTTTTGGAGGCGAGGCGAATAAAATTTGTTATACTATAAAGAAAACAAGGAGGGTTAAATTTACGTTAACATTGCTAGGGTTAAGTAATGAGCTGCGCCTAACGGGTTTGTGATGTAATTGTGTGCTTTTTTCTATGTTACAAATTTGTTAACATTGTTTTATTGTTAATAGTCACTATTGCCACTTGTTGCTATGATAAGTTTTTCTGTTGTGTATATTTAATATCTGTTTAGATAGAGTATGAAAGAAGCGTGTTTTCTTCAAATGATTGTTCTAAGTTTTGATACCTTTGTGCATTTTATCTAAATATCTATGTAAACCTTCGAAAAAAGATTGAATTACCGATAGGAGAAATTTGAAACTTCTTAAGCATTTACTAAACATTAATAATCACATTTATTTCACAAAATTGAAAAGGGATTACACTATACATATATTCCGTCTCTTAACGTCAATAATACAGACCTTATCTTGATAACTGTCTAGAAGTTAATTTAGAAAACAGTTCACTTAATTTCCATGAAACCCTGTGTAGACAGTATTATTTTTAGAAGTTTTTTAAAGCTAAAAATAAAAACCCGTTAAATCCAGTACAATACACACAATTTACCCAAAAACTACGTACTTTAAACAAAATTGAAAGCCGCCTTTATTTTTGAAGTCGGTGAAAAGCCATTACCGTCACGCATACCTTTGCCCTTGACGTTATTTAATTTAACGTTTATTGAATAAGGAAACACCTATTTGTCATAATAAACGTCGGTTTCCACATCGCGTAGGTACGGCTCGTAACAGGTGGCATACATAATTTTGTTATTTATTACCAACCCTTTAATAGGACTTGATGTCGCGATGGAGGGGCCAGCATTGTGCCTTGTGGGATCCCGCTTGTTAAATTAATAGTAATTCTAGGATTTGAGTAGATAGAAGAGTATTTTTCACGTGTAAAATAATTGCTGTCTGTTTTATTGTTAATCAACTCATATGCAAGTAGAGTTTTTAGTAGGAAAATTTTGTGGAATGTATTTTAATTCGATCTTAGAGCACGTGCAGGTTATAGTCACGTTTATCAAACGCTGTTCTTAGATAATTAAGTCATTGGCATTTTGTCAAGGCTCATAATTGATGCATATGATGACTCTATAAAAGTATTTGTGACTCTTGTAAATCCGATGATGATGAAAAATGACTCGAATGTCGTCGTCGAGAACTGTCATTAGAACGAGGTAGGAACGAATATTCGAAGCAACAACTGTTACAAAAAGTCAATC
This sequence comes from Trichoplusia ni, assembly GCF_003590095.1. Classification (NCBI taxonomy): domain Eukaryota; kingdom Metazoa; phylum Arthropoda; class Insecta; order Lepidoptera; family Noctuidae; genus Trichoplusia; species Trichoplusia ni. Next base: position 3,104,942 of record NC_039501.1, read on the forward strand.
AACAGACAAACAGTAAACAGACAGACTGTTATATACATACTTATTTTGTTTTATCATGTAATGCAAAATACATTACAAAGTTTGTGAGCCCTGAGTGAGGCTATTTCAGTTTCAGCGTTGCAAATAGCCGAGTAACACGGCAAATACACGTTGCAAAACTTTTTACTCTTTGGTACGTAATTAGTTAGCATTTAGAATATGCTGGTATTTGGGTTTAAAACCGACGGCATAAATGTAGAATAAAATAAATTTCAATTAAAATTTTCTTTTAGTTTGTATTATACTGCTTGGCGATTTTCATTTTGTGTTTTTCAATAAATAAATGCAGTGTAGTACACTTTTTTTAATCATTTGTATATCAAAATCGACTATACTATTTAATAAAAATGCAACTCATGTAACACTATACTTCTTTTTTGGGCAGTCGGCTTAAAGATAAGATGGCAAATGGTAGACGGTTTTAATAACATCAAAATAGTGTTGCGGATAGCATTAGGGACGCAGCAAGTCTCGAACCCGCTCCTTCGGGAGCAGCGTCTAGACAGCCATTAGGATTCCAAGACAACATACACATTAATCTTTCGTTAGCAACGTCTGCTACGAGATGAACGAGAATTTTGTTTCACATTTAAATATTTCGCGTTTCTGTTTATTTCAAAGCGAAAATGTTACCTTAGATTATTATTTAAGGCTTCCGTGTTAAAAATGTTCCGGGTAAAAACGGAACCTTATTACTGACACATGTCCTAAGCTAAATGGTTGAAACCATTCTGCTGCATTCTGCTTTTATTTCTGCTACAGTTATAACAACTAATATTAAAAATGAAGACCGAGGTTGAATTAAGCTTGTACCATTTATTTGTCACCCAACCGATCTATTGTAACTTATTTGCACGGAACTCTTAAGTGGCTTTTGGAGATCTTTCTCTACATAAATCTCCACAATACAAACCAGCGTTCTTAAACGTTAAACCAAAACTGTAATTATATCATTTTCCTTGAGAAAAAGTCAGTTTAACATAAGATAACTTGCTTAAGTTTCATTAAGTTCACAAAATAGAAGTCTCAAATCAGTGTATAAATAAAATATGTATATAGGTATATCTGTAACCTGTTGTGCCTAACCTCCGACTAAAAATATGCATAAGTCTTCGTGATGGTAGCGAGCCACCACAAGGTCGGCCACCTGTTTGTCTGTTTGTTTGTTCGATACGGAACGGTAACACACGGAAACTGTTTTAAATTGTTTGACCCAGTTTTTACTTTACGGTCAATCATATAGATCAACTAGAGGAAAAGGCGAAGTCCTTTGTTCAAATAAAACGACTCCCGCAGTAAAGAATTTAATCCTTATGACGCGGATTTACAAACATTCAAGTCACATGCTCAAGGGCAGCCAGACTGAAGAAAAGCATTGCTGTATTGTTGGATCACACAAACGTTGTTCAAACTTGCGACGCGTTTCGCTATGTGCAGTCGAAGAATAAAAAATCAACATATAAGGAGAGAAAGAGATGGTACAAGATAGAGAAAGATGGAAATGCTATACCTATTCGGATACTTGGAAGCGTTTGCGTCTGATTAGAGGAACGTTTCGTATATCTCTTCTGGAAGTGCAGACTCTACATTCTTGAGAATTTTTGTTTTGCTACGAAAGCGTTCGTGACCTGGGAAGTCTAATCATTGGTGAAAGGAAGCGTGGAAGTGTCGTGTTTTGTAGCAAAAGAGTTAATTTGGCTGAAACGTCGTGTTGTCAGGCGAGGCGATATGAAACATATGGTTTTTGTGAATAAATCGTTTTCTGATTTTGATAGAACGTGGATGACAATGTACATGTATATGTAAGTAATGTATGTAATCTAAAATCAGCACTGATACGACCCAAAAACTGCCTTATTGAATTAAAAAAAAAACCTTCCAAAAATCCTTCAACCATAATTAGGATGTCGTTTTGAGTTATTTGATGATTTCTTATTCGGAAATATACCTGTAAAAAGGTATATTTGTATTCAGGTAATTCTACAAAATAACTAATCTCTTCTCTGTGTATAACTGACTACTTTAGTTTTTATGTAACCGAGTCCATACATTTCAAAAAGGAAAATTCAAATATTAAAACGAAATATAACGGGTCGTCAGTTGCTCGCTTTCATGGAACTATCGGCATTTGAAAACTCAATACTCGGTATACAGGGTGTTAGGTTTAGTAGGAAATATGTGGAAACGTATTCATGGAATCCACACCGTGGAAACAGCGAACCGGATATGTATTCAAAATGTGTTGGCATTTGTATTGTGAATTTTTTATTAGAGTTGAGTGGAATGGGTGGGGAGAAGTTAAAGGTGAAATTAAGCGTGAACTTAGGGTCTTGTATCTTACTTTAAAAGGTTATGAACATCTTGGTAATGGTCGACAAAGTGGTTTTGCTTAATCGTTCTTGTTTTTCTGGTAATAACTCTAGTCCGGATTTTTTTTATTCTTTTCACCTATTTTATTTTTATTTATTTAGTTAGAAGGAAAGAAATAGTTCATTTATCTGGCAAAATTGTAAACAAACTTATTTCAAAACATTCAAGTGTTGATTGCTCTGGGATAATTTACTCGTAATTGTGCAATTACCACTTATATTAAGCCCTTAGCCCCAAAATTAGTCATCTACTCAGACTGGTATATTACTAAATTCCTGCTGTCTATCCGTCTGTCCGTCACCAGGATGTGTGTCATAAACCGGAATACAGAGCTGAAATTTCATGGATATTGTATATTTGTTACCTCTGTAACTATACATACTTACCGAGGCTAGCAGCCATTAAGGGGTATAAATTTATAGGCTGACCATTTTTTCCCAAGTTTTTTTTGTCCTATTACCACGAAATACTCTGTATTGGAAGTCCGACCGTTGACCGGTTATATATGTGGAATTATCTAAAAGGAAACTCTACTTTCTGTCACAGCACAAGCCTTAGACTATAAATCTTAATTACGAAACGACTCAACATTAGTACATAGTTGACTGATGATGAAGTAACGCGACCTTTGCTAATTGCGCCTCATTAAGAGGTCTGATGGTGAAGGTCATTGTAATTGCTGGAGTTATGACTCTTGATTGTAGAGTACTGATAACCCATATTGTCGTTATACGTAGAACTATTATGCATATTAAAATGTGTATTTTGATAAGATTTTTTGAAGAGATTAGGAATTTTGAAATATTTTTAGGATACTTAAACTGCCCCACTGCTGGGCTTAAGTTACATCGTATGTAGGGTTTGAATACACCTGGCTTGCTAACGACGATTTTTCATACTAATATTTGGAATTTAGAGTATGAAAGTTGGTGTCAATTTTTGTAAATTAAAATAGTACTTTCTTGTCTTGGGTTCGAACCTGCAAGCTCATGCATGTAAATCCATTCACAAACCCAACACGACATTTTTATTTTCAATCCTAACTTGATACATTTCAACAAAAACCAAAGTTAAGTAATCCATTTCGTATTCAATTTATGAAAAAGAGATTTATGTCTTTAATAATAATAGCCCTTTTTGATGTCTAAAAATAAAACCAGTCTTCACATACAATTTAAATGAACATAAAACATGTATGAAAAATTTATGCTCAATATTGTACAACCATTTCTTATGTCCAATAGAGTTTCAAGAGCCTCTTTAAGTTATCGCTACGTGGCTACGATATTGCTACGCGCTACGAAGTCGTAGCAGAAAGGCAGGCTACGTCTACGAAAAGTCGACTTCACTTCATAAAATATTTTCTTTTCCTACATGTTTTTAATGTCATTCAGGTACTTCTTTTTATGAAAAGAAAAATTGGTGGCTTTTGAATTTTAGGCCTTAGGCTCATTGATTTAGTGTTCACTTGCAAAGTAATTTTCGAAAACAATTTTTGTTTTCATTATTTTTATCCAAAGCTAGATACACAACTCTCTCTAAAACTCTACCAACAGTTATTTAAATCCAATCTATTCTCGATGAGTAAATAAATAAAACCACAACCTGTTAAAACAGTAAATAAACCGGGTAAACAAAATCCGGTTTAAAATACCGAGTTATTTGCCGGAGCTCCGTGGTTTACCGACTATCCGGGTAAGTTCCGGTAAAATGTATTTTTTAGACGTATAAAGGGTCAAAGGGTCTCGATGGGTGTTAATTAGCCCTTTGTACCTTCGTTAGTATGTAAAGTTTTGTATGAATATCCCTTTTTTGTAGGTAGTCTGTCTTGTTGGTAGGCTTTTTTTGTAGGTAGTAATTATGGTGTCCAGTGGACCCTTGATTAGAATAGAGAGTGTTTATTTTAAGACAGGTAATTGTCATTACTGAAGGAGTGTAATTACGGTCACTAATTTCCACAGCTTTTATACAACGCCATCTAGTATTAAACTAAGCGAAGCTTGTATTTTCAGTACTTTAAAACTGATACTTATATGTGTCTGATTACAACAGAGTATAGAAAAACTACACCTAGACATAGCCCCAATGATCGAGCTTAATATGTTAACATCCCTGGGAAGGAATCAGGAATGTAAAAGGTTAGATCCACAGTTCAAGACTAGTCAAACGAAATTGATAGAAATCTGTCAAACGAAGTGCACGTCCTACGATTTGGAGAATTAAAACACGTCCATGTAAGCGATGTATAATCTCTCTTGAGAATACGTTTCCATACAAAAAAGTAATAATCTCATCAAACTTAACGATGTTTTAGGTCATTTTTTTTGGAATGGACTACCGTTTCTGGCAGAAAAGAATGAATAACTATTGTTCATCCATAAAAAAATATGTAAACAGTGCTAAATAATTTTAATTGAGAGTAGACTTCATACAAATCATAAAAACATCACACATTGTGATAGATAAAAATAATAGAAGGTATAAACAACTTATAAAATTGAAAAAAAAAAAAAATTACTTTATATTAGAGCTTTCACCAGTGGATACTTACTATATTATCAATTGAAAAACTAAAAATAAAGTAATCCAAAGTAAAATCAATCAAACGAAACAGTTTTAATTTAATTTCGTTTCGGCTTTATCAACCGCTACACCCGAGTAGTTAATATACGAGCCAACAGACGCATCCACAGATTAAAAATCAATAACGAAGTACGAATGCATGTTACAGGCTGATAGTTAAATTAATGGATTCATATAGAGCAGTGTTTTTTTGTATGTTATGTAACTGCTAAAATGTGCTTTATCTATTTAAAAAGATAGAATATGATGAGTACTAGACTAACTTATAAATGTACCTATAGATATATAAATATGCATGTTAGATAAAATACCTACACCCTGGCACGGACCACATAATATCATCGGCCTAGCTTATTCCCAACTTTGTAGTGGTCGGCTTCCAGTCTAACCGGATTCAGCTATTTACCAATGTTTTACAAGGAGCGACTGCCTATCTGACCTCCTCAACCCAGTTACCTGGGCAACACGATACCCCTTGGTTAGACTGGTTGTTAGACTTTTCAAGGTTCTTACTACCTATAACGACTGACGAAGATGTATCAATATGTGCTCATTGCACAAAAATGTCCTGGAAGGGAATCAAACCCTTGACCTCCGGTATGGTAGTGAGAATCACTAACCACTGCATCAGTAGAAGTAAGAGGTTTTCAGTAAAATTATGTCTCGTAAATATTCTGTGCAAAGTAAATTTGATCCATTGTTTATACAAATTCAAAAAAAAAACAGTAGAACAAATTGTCGAATCCCTGAAAATTTTAATTACTTTGCTATTGCAATATATTTGTCTGATGTGTGTATTTGTCAAACAGAAAAAGTAATCTCCACTATCTTGGATACATCAAGTAGTTCAAAGCCTTCTATCACCTCTTAAAACAAAACTGTTGAAATGGTGTGAGCGAGATAGCGCTCTACGCGTCATATAGCTACGTCTCTTTCCCACAACTGCAGGAGTCTTTGTAGAGGTGTTCTTAGGCCCCCAGGTTATATCTCCACGAATATTTTTTTGTTTCTTCCAATATTAGTTGCGAACTATGAAGAAATATCTTACCGTTCGAGATTGTGGGTCGAGCTACTTCAAACTGTTATTATGTCTTGAAACTTCTTGTTAAGGAAAATAAAGAGAGACAGTGTTTCGGTGAATCGTGCTTTGAGATGAATATAAACTTGATATTGTATCTGGGTGGGGAATCGCAATATCAAAATATATGTGATAAAGATAAAGATAAAAGATAAATTTATTTTGCATTGCTTTTTTTCCCGAAAGGATATTTTCCGAAACTGTATCGATAAATACGTTTAAGCGTAAATACGTAACAAAACACATACATACACATATACACACACAGACACATACAAACACACTCACTTACTTTCGCAATTACAATATTAATGTAATTCATTGTGGTCAATTTCTCATTCCAACTTAAATTAAAAAGTTAGACTCAAAGCAAGTTATTCCCAAAAAAAATATCAAATCGAGAAAACTACATTCAACGAACAAAAAAAAACTATCGATAAAGTTGTATCTCTTGTCGTATCTACAATAAAAACTATATTAAAAAGTCCAAACAGCCTGTCTGTACATAGAAAATGGATACATTGTTTGCATTATTATTAATAACACATGTTTTAGACATCAAAACAAACATAGTCACGCTTTAGAACGATTGCCTGGGGAAATCATGATGAATGTTAGGTCTACATGCAAGGTCCTACCTTGAGTCGAATAAAGTAATGGTAGCAAAAATGATAAAAGCGATAGAAATCAAATCATTGAACACGTCAGAGGGTATGGATTCTTTTTTTTTCTTTATGAGGTTTTTAGAATGTCAAAAGCGCAAAATGACAAACGATCACAAATTGTCAAAAACGCACATAGCACACACTCCCGCCAGAAACGCAGAAGTCTCCTGGGACGTTCGCAGGCTGTGATGTGTCATTCTATGTGTGATTGTTTTCCTGACTTTACCCTTGTATTTCTGTTTCACATATAACTTGAACTTTACCGAACATTAGAAACTAATATAGGTATTGTAAAGTTATTTCGTGTAAGGAGTCACTCAGACTTGTATGATCGATGAACTTTTAAACTAATGTTGGAATAGATTTTTGTCTAGTGTCTAGACAACACTGAGTTCTTGTTTTTAGACTTACAGGAATGTCTACAGTTTGTATAGAATTATATGCTATTGGTTCTACCAAACGACATACTATATATACTATATACTATACTATACTATAGTCCTCCTTATCTTATATAGACCATTGACAATGGTCGCCGTTATCAAACGACATAATGATTAGTTGTCAGTAAAAAAATTGTTGTTGTTTAAATCGGGATTGGGCGGGTCACGTCAGCCGCATGGACAGCGATCGTTGGGCCAAAGCCACCAACCACACTATGGGAGCAAGCGGATGGACGGCGTCGCCTTGGGAGGCCTAGGAAGCGGTGGCGAGACGACCTTAACGCTTACCGCGCTAGCTGGTTCCATGACGGCCAGAATAGAGAATCGTGGAAGGATTTGGATGAGGCCTTTGCCCAGCAATGGGCAACAGTGGGCTAGATTAAAAAAAATGTTTGATTTATGACATTGCTAATTTTTGTCAATCTGAATGTTTTTTGTTTGAAAGTACCTTATGAAAATAAACCAGTCAAGTGCGAGATGGACTCGCAACCCTGAGGGTTTTTTTACAAATAGGGAAAAAGAAACTAAATTTGGCAAAAAAATAATAACTTGGACACCCTTAGCTATCACGGATATGACATAATTATAGCTTGGTAGCACGTGGACGGTGAGTAAGCGATTTTTATTAAACATGTCCAAGAACACACCGATGTTTCATTCTAAGGGTTAAAAACACACATCAGCCTCATTACTTCCATTATTTATCTACTCTATAAATTTCCACTAAATCAGTCTGTCCGAACTCTTCATTTCTACCCGACACCACGTCTCCGTCGGCAGGCTCGCACGCGTATCGATTGCGGGCAAGTCTGTAATTTTCTATTTAAACAAAAGTCGGTCTAGACAGAGCGCAGACAGTTATTAGGGTGACTGCATTCACGGGCGGGCGTAGCGACGAATAATGGATGTGGTGTTTTGTTTCGGAATTTGATTTTCGTTGTTTTAATATCGGGGACTGGTGAATGGTTAATTGTAATGGTGCGATGAGTGAACCTTTTCTTTTTTGTTTATTTCGTTTTTGGTGGTATATGTTTTGTATATAATATGTATCGTGCGTAAACCTTTGTAAAATTCACTTCATTGTAACGTTTCCTCTTCCAGGATTGGATTTTATTGTAAACTTTTACATTTTGCTACATAATAATTCATTTTTAAAAGAGTAATTTATGTAGTATCTTGCCAGATCTTCTCTACAACTCCGACAGTTTAGAACCTTACACCAGAAATCATAATAGTAACATTTAAGAAGTGTCCCTCTATTTAGAGTAAAAACTTTAACCCTAATCATCAGCAGACAAGTCGGGATCGCGGTTGGGTCCGAAACTAGTCGGACAATCCTAATAGCCATAGAAAGTCCATATATGACTTAATTACTCTGTCATTAGGTTGTACATCAACCATACGAAAAAATATTAAATGATGTGGCGGTTTACTCACGCGTATTTATCGGGGGTGCCCGACTAGACTTTTAAGCGGCGGGATCGCAAGTCGAACTGTTTGAACGAGTACGATGTGAGTAAACCGTTACATCATTTAATAATGAATCAGTCTCACGACAGTTACTATAAAAAACATACGAAAAATATAAGAAGACCAATGACTAATAAATCCAAGCAACCTATTTACACTGAACAAAGTTCATCTAACAGTACACAGCCACCCTCGTACCCGGTAATCTTCCGATCTGTTTCTAACTTCCAACTCCGCAGGTATTAGCTTTCAAAGACTTTGTAAAACTGTTATCGAGCCGGCGACGAATGATGTTTATTCCCTTTTTAGATTCGCTTTTCATTAAGATTTGTTTGTCGAGCTTTTTTAATGTTATTCGGTTTAGTGGCTACATTAAATTGTCTAAATGAGACTAGTTGATTAGTGTATACCCCACTTATTACCCACCGACTTTATTAATATTATCTATATCTATCTTCTATACTTATACTTATACTTACTATACTGACTAATATATAAAGCTGAAGAGTTTGTTTGTTTGGTTATAAACACAGGTATACTTACGTTAATATTTTGTCTGGTTGTAAGACACCAGAAAGCTGGACATACACAGATGCAGTATTTGCTTCCCATCACTCTTAGCCAGGAATGGAGGCGACAATGGATTTATGAGATACAGCCTCTTTTCAGACGTTACGAAAATAAAAGATCGCAGAACAGTAGTAACAGGGTTGAATCTATACTTCTATACACTAATATAGAAAGCTGAAGAGTTTGTTCGTTTGTTTGTTTGAACGTGCTAATCTCAGGAGCTACTGGTCCAAATTGAAAAATTATTTTTGTGTTGAATAGACCATTCATCGAGGAAGGCTTTAGGCTATAAACCATCACGCTGTGACTAATAGGAGCGAAGATGTGAAAATAACAGGGCAGGTATAAATCATAACTTATATCTTCTACCCACGGGGACGAAGTCGCGGGCAACAGCTAGTTTTCAATAAACAATCACGAATTCACATTTTCCCTATCAAAAATTTATGTCCATAAAAGGAAATTTTCTAACATCTTATCAACATACCCAATATAAAACCTCGCAAAACACTCCATCGATCCCAATAACTTCCTGACCTTCATCAGATGAGAACCGATCCATCACAACCGACCTTGTGTTTGTAAACATTCGGCAATCGCTTTATCGCTTGTTGACTCTGTAACGTAGTAAAACTCTATTATCTATTGATTTGTTGGTTGATAGCGCTTTTGTATATAGAAATGTGGTTGGTAGAGGGACAAGGGGAGAAATGTGGTCTTGGAAAACGGGGGCTGTCTGATAAAGGAGTTTGTGCAAAAATTACGGCGCTTGGTAACCAGAAAATTTCTGATTGTGTTTTATAATGTGATGATAATGATGATGTGATGAAATAGTGATGATCTGCGCAAGATGGCTGTTTGGAGCTGGATGCGAGCAGCTGGCTAGAAGATAGATCTTGATGGTGTGCAATAGGGGAGGCCTATGTCCAGCAGTGGACGAATATGGGCTTGAAGATGATGATCTGAACTAAGGGTCGCTCAGTGGACGACATTTGACCTGAATTCATTTAAGTTATAAGTTTGACCTCTTTGAAAGTTCTATTGTCCAGAAAGATTCAATACCAAGATTAATTTGCTCCGGTTGGTTCCGAAACTAGTCGTATAACTAGATAAATAAACATGAGTATACCGTAATTAAATATAAAATAACGAATCCTCCTCACGAAATTTATTATAATAATCAATTTGGTACTATAAATAAATATCAAAACCTCATTCAAAGTCTTCTTTTATCAACACTTTCCATAAACTTCTAAAGCTAAAGAAACATAAAATAAAAACTTAATACTGTCATAAAATAAAAATATCGGTTCATACGAAATGAGATTCTTTGTAAACAAAATGAAGTTTTGAAATTACGAACAAGAATTTAATTTGTAGTCTCCTTAAAATGTGCCAGTAAAATTGTTTTATGTTTTTCGTATATACTAAAAAACATTTTACGAATATTTTTCAGGTTTATCAGTGAAAAGAACCTACATTTTTTAATTATACGAATAAATAATGTATAATTACTCGTAGTAGCTTTGAACTAACATGAAAACAAATTAGTTCAAAGGTGATGACATTGGAAAGAATGAAAAAGTTTTTAATTTTGTGTATTATTGTCTATTAAAGGTCAAGACCTAGCTAGTATTAGTCTAAAAAAATGTTTCTTAGAAAGCAGCTGTTCTGTTCGTTTTGTTTTCGGTAGATTCTAGATATCGAATAAAATAAGTTTTATTCTTAAATTATTTTCTTTCTTAGCACAATTTTAAGAGAGTTACATAGATAACATTAAAATGATTGCTGATTGGCATTTTTTAATCTACTAATTGTGTTTTTTAAAACGCAATTGTGTCCAACATTGAAATTGTTGAACGAGTGCCTGACTGCATATTACCATTTTAATAACTGTTGTGTTATTTTTTTACTTGATCCTCAAAAGTGTGGGCTTAAAATTGCTGTAGAAATTGTAAATTATAGATTAAATGAAACGAAGTCTTGGGGTTTCAAAATATCATTCCTATAAAGAAGATCTTAAAAAGAAACTCTTTCTATATTTGCTTCTTCTTCAATTTTCTTTGAAATAAATTTATATCGTTCAGGAAATTACATGCTGTTTTTACCGCTATTAAGATAACTTTACAAAGAAAAATAATGTTTGTTTCTATGTAAATAACATGAATTCATTGTACATTATGCAAATTATAAACTTTTCTCTGAAAGTTTTATTGCATTTTAATTTCGAAACGAGCTTATTATGAATTCATGCATCGTTTTAACTTGATTATTCTGCAAGAAACTGCCGCGAATTCTCACCGTGTTTTATAAAACATCACGCTATTATACTTAGAGAATATGCACTTAATATTGCTAATTTACCTATTACTATTAATTTACACTAATTTACCCTATTTTTGTAAAAAGATATGTCATGTTTAAGTGTAATTATCATACATTTGACGGTGTGATAAAGTACACACATTACAAATTGATAAAATACATACTAGTTTGGATAAAAGAAAGATTTGGGTGTCTCGTCTATTCTTAATATTTGTAGTGCACTCGGCTATTTTAACCCGCCTAAACCTAGGACTCTTCAAATAGTACACTTAGATAGGCCTTTATTTAGTTTCAAATCCCACAGCTTAAGTAACATGCCAAACTTGCTTCGAAAGACACTGAAAAAGCGAGACAATTTTCTTCAAACACAAAATACACCAAAAGAATCTGCTAATGAATATACAACACTAAAGCAATATGGAAACACTTCCACTGAAAGAAATTCTATTATTTCCTAATCAAACGTAAATTCAGACTCGTTTACTGAAAAAAAGGGTCCAAAAAGAGGCCTTTGTAAGTCCCCAATATGTAACAAACGGTTTTCTGTTAAACCTCTTTACGCGCGTGAAATTTTCAGTATACAGTACAATGAAAGCCTTCTGGTCAAAGCCTTTGCTTCAATAAAATAAATGACAAAGCCTGGTCGAAAGAAAAATATGTGACGTTCAGTTATTTAGAAGGCTTGTTTCGTTCGAATTTGTGAAATATGTTAAATTTTTAGATCTGAAATTTCAGTTTTTAAGGTAAACGGTAAAAACGTAGCCATAAAACGCTGTTTGTTCTTGTCTGTCATCAGGTCTTATCTCATGAATCATAATTGCTAGGCAGTTGTCAGTTTGTGCAATACATGTCACGGATTCGACATAAAATAACGGGATAAAAACTATTTTGTGTTAATCCTGGTTATAAACTATCTGTGTACCATTTTTCGTCTAAATCCGTTCAGTGGTTATTGCGTGAAAGAGGAACAAACACCCATACATAAATACAGGCAAACTTTCGCGTTTATAATATATGTAGGATAGCAGGAAGAATGATTGATGATCCACAAACAATATATAATGTCTTCATATGAATCAATACGGTGTAGCTTACGATACAACATTTATTGTTGTCGGATACCTTACGACCAAGTTTGGTATTGATACATGATAAATGACTGTTTGATTCCAAGGTACGATTGTATGAAACTAATGTATTTGTAGACGGTCGGGGCATATAAATAAACTAGCTGTTGCCCGCGACTTCGTCCGCGTGGTTAGAAGATCTAAGTTATGATTTATACCTGCCCTGTTTTTTCCACATTTTCCATTGTATCTTCGCTCCTATTAGTCGCAGCGTGATGGTATATAGCCTAAAACCTTTGGGCAAGTAGTTTCTGAGATTAGTGCGTTCAAACAAACAAACAAACTCTTCAGCTTTATACACGGTGATTTTTTAGTCGTCTTACAAAAGTAGCCCAGTTAGTATAGTATAGATTAGTATAGATAAGATAGAAAATGTCGACTCTAGCTCAAGAAAAACACGCGACGGTTTTCATTCACCCTGTAAAACAAATGTTACATTTAATTATCATAAAAAATCTCAAAATAATAGAAACTATTCAGTTTCTTTACCATGTTACCTGCCGTATAGAATAACAGACATAGATACCCCAAGTTAACCACAAAACTATTGAAAATTGTGGAGATAAGACTTATTGCAGCCATTGATATTAATTAGTGCGGTGGCCAGCAGTTTACACAGCCAAAAATTCAACGAAAAAGTCAACACAAATTCATAATGAAGGTTTTTGTATAAGAAAATCCAGCGGGGTCTTCTCCACTACTTGTATTATGAACGAATAAAGCAATACCATTTGCCCTTAAGAAAGCGAGACAGCATGAAGCGCGGTGTATAGTACCATCTCCCTCACACAACGGCCACGATCAAGTTTAGAAGTTTATAGTACAGGCACTGTAATATAAAGTTACAATTAGTAAACTAATTAAGAGCTTTCCCTCGTCTTGGTGAAGATGTATAGTTTCTTTGGCACTGCAGTTAGCAGATTAAATACTAAGTGAAACTAAGTGAAGAATGTTGACCTGGGCTTATCTAGCTTTTGGTTAATCTTTAAGGAATGATCAGAAATAATTATTTAATTAGTAACGAGTTAATCACGCGTATGTATCGGGCTCGACTAGTTTCGGACACATCGTATTCATTAAGAATTGCGCGTTGACAGAGTCGAGTGAACGGTTTTGTATGTACGAGATGCAGGTTCGATCCCAACGCAGGCAAAGTATCAAATTGACTTACTTAGATATTTTCACAATTATTCTAAGACCACCATTGACTAATTTTTAAGGAAATATCGTGCAATAACGATGTGCCAAATATTGGGATCTCAAACTGTCAACCCGCAGTGAGCTAGCGTGATTATGGATGACTAAGTTTCCTATATGCATGATTTTATGGGAGGAGTTGCTTATAAAGGGTGGTATTTTTATAAATTAGGTAAAACATTTCTTCAGTGTTTTTTTTTCGTAATAAACCAAAGAATATTAAAGAACTGTTGCAGACTGTAAGACTTCATTTAGACCCTTGCTGTATTATTAACTTTAGCAAATAATATTTGCTGCATAACTTATCCGTCTTCATAGCGTCACAACATTCTGAAGGAACAACTCTAAGTTATTTGATCCAAGTTGAAGTTGCTAACTTGCTTGTCTCTCCGAGTCTATACATTTCTGCTTGTACAGTCGGCAACAAAAGTCATTCAAAAGCAGTATGAATATTTGCGCTGACTCTGTACTTGGTACTGTGTTTTTTTCAGTTTTGGAGTTAGCAAAGAGGTTGATTAAATCCCAAGAGACAATGAAATCTAATATGTAGATGTTCCAAAAAGGTTATTAAACTGCATTTGCTGAGATACATCGATAGTTTATAACTATTATATTATCAACACAGGATAGTTTTATTCCGATTTTATGTTCCCATGGAATCGTTATCACATTAATCATGGATTTGTTTCGGCCGGGCGCGCGGTTTTAGTGGTGGTATAATTGATTTTGTAATTTCTGTGGTTTTTGTACATTTATTTACGCATGCTTTTAAACTAAGTTTTTAGCCCACACCAAGATTGTTTACCTTTTTAAGTATAAACAAATGGAGTAATAAAATTCTAATTACAAGCAGTATTTATCTAATCATAGTTACAGTGTCGGAAAAGCAAAGGAATTTATTAAGGACTAGCTGTTGCCCGCGACTTCGTCCCCGTGGGTAGAAGATATAAGCTATGATTTATACCTGCCCTGTTTTTTTTACATTTTCCATTATTGTATCTTCGCTCCTATGAGTCGCAGCGTGATGGTTTATAGTCTAAAGCCTTCCTCGATGAATGTTCTATTCAACACAAAAGGAAATTTTCAATTTGGACCAGTAGTTCCTGAGATTAGCGCGTTCAAACAAACAAACAAACAAACAAACAAACTCTTCAGCTTTATATATTAGTATAGATTACTAAAGGAAATTCTAAATATTAATTAATATTTTGCATTTTTTTTAGCATTATTTTCTTGCTGACTGTACCATCGTTGCAAGTTTTGCAAGCTAACTGCTAAGCGGAACGCTTGTATGCAAACGCTACAGTTAAGCTGTTCAGAAATTCACTGAGAAATAATAAGTTTTAAAACTTACAATTTTCAGTTTTGAAAGAGATCATCGACTTGTCGCGCATATTGGCCTTCTCTTGGTATCCTTGACCATTTATCTATGTCTATCCATCATCGGGCCAGCCTTTTCCAAACTATGTTGGGTTCGGCTTCCAGTCTAACCGGATTCAGCTAAGTACCAGTGATTTACAAGGAGCGACTGCCTATCTAACCTCTTCAACCCAGTTACCTGAGCAACACGATACCTTAGTTATACTGGTCGTCAGACTTTCAAGCTTCTGACTACCTGTAACGACTGTGTGAATAACAACCGGGACCCACAATTTAACGTGCCTTCCGAAACATGGAGGAACTCTTCATCACAAAGATGATCACCCATCTACGGACCAATCGCGTCAAGCTTACCTTAACTAGTGATCGATTCACTTATGTAGTAATAGCTTAGCTACGAGCTCCTCCAACCACTTGTCTATCCATGTAGTCAAAATTCATACTTGCGTTGTTCCCTTTGCATTCCTTAACCAATGATTAGATCATGCCATGGACCATGCCATATTCTCATTGTACATGTAAAATACATTAGGTACGTTGGACACCAAAACATAAATAATATGCCTTTTCATAAGCACTTATACGGTCGTTAGGAAACGAATGGGACGTGTATTAATGAGAGTCGTTTTACGAAACAAAGGATTGTCCTAATGCATGGGTGGGTTATATTATATGTAGGTATATTTTACTTGTTTATACTAAACTTGCTGTAACCCGCGGGCACCGCCCATCGGGATAAAAC
Source organism: Trichoplusia ni (assembly GCF_003590095.1). Classification (NCBI taxonomy): domain Eukaryota; kingdom Metazoa; phylum Arthropoda; class Insecta; order Lepidoptera; family Noctuidae; genus Trichoplusia; species Trichoplusia ni. The sequence continues at coordinate 3,120,931 of NC_039501.1, forward strand.
TGTGTTATTCCTGGTTAAAAATCTCTCTATCTGTGCACCAAGTTTCATCTTAATCCGTTCAGTGTTTTTTTGCGTGAAAGAGGAACAAACATCCATACGTACAAACTTATGTATTTACAATAGGAGTAGGTTTTTTTTTCATAAGCTTATATGACGCATATTATTTTATTTTCTAGTGCTGTATTTGTTTAGTTGTGTTTTGGAAAAATACAATCTTAGTAATTATCTCAGTAAATTGCAGCCGTGGTTGAGGAACTTAAGTTTAAATTCCTTAAAGCGGGAACCGATGTTTAAAAGGCAAAATAAATTAAGGCTTGTATTCTCGCTAGTGACCTTGTGCATTTGGACGAGAGCGGGGGTGATGTAGATGCAGTATACGGGACGCATTTTTAAAAAGTTATTTAATAAGTCATTATTGAAATCAGACATATTTTTGAAAAGTAACCAAACCAAATCATTTTCCTGTGTATTGCAAAGCAGTAGATTTTTTTCTAATGTTCTTTTATTAAAAATAAAGCAGTAAAATGGTTTTATCTCTACGAATTGGAGGTGATTTAGGGACTTTTTTACTTTTTATGTGATGCCAATAGAAAAATTATGGCTAAACCAAATTACATATCATATCATGTAGATTACTAACTATTTTTTGCAGATATAAATTCTCTGTAAGTGCCGACGAAGAGCTGTTTCATCTGCACGCTTTTTTCAAGCTTTTTACGAAAGAGCAGTCTTAAATAAAACCTTTATAGTCACGCGACATCAGAGTCTGTGAACAGTATCAAATAAAGACGAACATTTCTGTACGAGTAATAGAAAACTAATTAATGTAATTACCGCAAATTAGTGTTAAAAGCTGATGACCTCAATGTAGGGGTTTTGCGGTTTGGGAATGTGGTTACTAAACTAAATGTGTTTTACGTCTAAAATAACTAACTTTGTAGTTAAAAGGTTTTGTTTTTCACGTGTTCTAACTTTTCTGTAATTAGTTTCAGATTGTGTTAAAATTTAACTGTGTTTTTTTTATATTGGGATTATAAATCCGACAAAGTGTGTGTCGGTTTTCACCTAAAGGGTTCTGTACAATTTTTAAAAAATAGCTCGTGTTAAAACGCGACAAAATCATCTTTGATAGATATCAGTGTCATGGACAGATTGCAGTGTATTGCCAATAGGGTCCCATTTCATTTTAAGGAACCTTAAAAAAAATTCAAATTCACAGTATTTCTTAAAAAATAATGTTCATTCTTGGACTTGAAGCTTTTCCCCACGACGAACAAAACTGACTTGAAATTAACATGCCAAGAGATAGCGTTGATGCCGTCATAAAACCAACAAGACATCGTCTGCTAAACATCAGCTGGTTAAACTGTCATCACTTCAACTGACATGTAGGGAAATCATAAAACGAACACGGTGCGAAAACATCACATAAGCTGCGATACATTGCGCGCGAAGTTATATAACTTTGGTACCAGAGCTTGCACACCCCGCAATGTATTGCGTATCTTCAAAATCTTTTTTGCATCACCTAGTAGTATTTTGTACAAGCGTAAATAGTGATCAAGTTGTTTGAATGTATTGAAATGAGAACTCAAAATTTCATACATGATACATATATACAGTACACTGTGTTTATTAATAATTTAGTAATATTGTGTTTAGAAATAGGGGTTTTAGTAGCACATTGTGCGCTTTTTGGGTCAGAAATCCTCATGGGCAACATTAAAAGACCCTCCCATAGGTTGGTCCACAATTTGATCAATAGTTTAGTAGAGCATAAAGGACTAACAGGAACAATACAAATAACATTATTCAAGTTTATGAATGGTTATATCCAAGATTTTTTAAGTATCATTCTTTCATTTTTTTTTTTTGAAAATGCGTTCATTAGGGTTATGTGATGTCTTCAAGCGTTGTATTTTATACTATCTGTTGCCCGCAACTTCTTCCGCGTTATTAGAAGACATAAATTATTTATACCTGCCCCGTTTTTGCCACATTTTCCATTGTATCTTCGCTCCTATTAGTCGCAGCGTGATGGTTTATAGCCTAAAGCCTTCCTCGATAAATGGTCTATTCAACACATACATTTTTACATATTTTTTCAATTTTGACTAGTAGTTCCTGAGATTATCGCGTTCAAACAAACAAACTCTCTAGCTTTAAATATTAGTATAGATAAAATATTTTTTCTAGAAGTAAGTAGTTTAAACGTTTAAAAGAAAACTTATTTTTCTGCACTATTCAAATCAATTATCCAATTGCATCACAAAAAAAATCCAATTTAAAAATCATCTAAAAGACTCATTCAAATAACTTACCAAGATTTGACACTGAACGAAATTACATGCCTACCCTACAAATGACAAAATGCCCCGAAACAATGTTCAGTCGTATCGCGGGAGTTGTATAGACCGGACGTGTCGCTGTCGTACTGACACCTTATGATGGGTCTCTTTGTCTTGGCGGGAACACGAGCATGTGAAGGAAATTAATGTTTGAAAGAAAGATGTGTGGTGTTATGTTAAAGCTACTTGTGTACACCCAATAAAGAATGAGGAGAATGAGTCAATGTATAACCAACCTTGTTTCTTATTCCTGATTAATTGACAAAGGTTGTCTGAAAAAGATCGCTTTCGGTAAGACCGCCTATTATGGTACCATGTAACTATTTTTTGTATCCAATCCTGTACTTTGTGGTGTGCAATCAAGAATTCTATCTATCTCGCATCAACTGTTAACTGTAAGACAAATAACTAATTTTGGCGTTAAAGGCCGCTAGAACCATATAACTTCTTACTAATGTGTGTAAAGTGTTTATTTTTATTTTTTATTTTTCGGACCTTATACAGAATGATATCAGTATAAATTCGATGTTAATTTTATTCTATAAAGCTCATAAAATAATCTATCCATCATAAAGTGAATATCTTGGTTTCCCCAAATACTTACTTACTCCGTTGGCTTAGCAACCAAAATGTGTCTTGACCTCTGATACGAGAAACCGCCACTTTTCTAGATCTTTGGCCACTTCTTTCCAGTCATCGCCATGACCTTCGTTATTATCAATCAATCGTTATCGGGATGTCTGCGAGTGACATCCTATTATTTCTTGACTATTGTCGTTTGATGAAGGACATTCTAGAGACTGTCAGTATTCAGTCTCCACTAATAGAGGGTATTTGGACAATGCCGTTTTGGCTATGGGATCTTTAGACGTTTCGAATGGTATGTATATTTTAAATTTGTGTAAACATTCTATTACAAAAAGTGACCTTACCTTACAGAAAATAAGTTTTTTTGCTATCTGATCTTCGTAATTTTGTTGACAATTTATTTTAACGTACATCTTTTTTATATCTTCTCAATAGTTTCCATCAATCGTATAAATAAACGATTCATGTTTATAATATTTGTGTAGACTTGAGGATAAAAGTACACCTCTCACCATCTTACTACGCCTCTTTGAGAATTCAAATTTCCGCATAATTTAAAAACACAACGTCGCAAAGACAACCTTAAACCAAAGAAAAAAAAATACGAAAATGATCTTAATACCGTTTTAAATTGCAAACTCTTCAAATACCCTCATGTATATGAAGATGGGAGTCTGTTACACCGTATTGTAACATTGCCAAAATAAATAATCATTGAAAGCGAGTATTGCTCAAAAAATCGGTCCCTTACAGACCGATGTAATTAATATTTCTGCTTAATGAGGAATGAAAAAAAACTATAGTGATAGGAATGACAAAGAGGCAAATTGAATTGCTAGAATCTTTTGTCCATACCAATATTTTAAATGTGAAAGTATCTCTGTCTGTCTCGCTTTAACGCCAAAACTACGTAACCAATTGTGATGACATTTGGTGCACAGATAGTAAAGAGCCAGAGAAAAGACAGAGGCTACTTTTAAACTAAAAAAAAGGGTTGTAATGAGGGTCAAAGTTAATATGAAACTTTTAACTTTTATAAAAATTCCTTATTTATATCAAAGTAACCAAAAACGCAATAGGTAGTCTTTGATATATTTTGTACTATATCTTGCCTTTTATTTCAGGATACAAAACACATAAAAGCTTATGCAGCTTACTTTTTATATCTGTCACGTTTTATATGATTTTTATGTATGTAAAAGTGAAATGAGTATTTTTATGGCGTAACATGGGGGAAAATGGCGATGGAAAGTAAATATCGTATTTGAATAAAGTGAAAATACATACCATCCTACTAATATCATAAATATGAATGTAAATTTGTTTGTTTCGCTTTCACGCGAAAAATACTTACCCGATCGTCATGAAACTTTGCACACATGAGCTTCGATGGATTATAAGTAATATAGGGTTTACTAAATGAAAAAAAAAACAGGATTTTGCTTTATATTGATATACCACGCGGGTAGAGCCGCGGGCGACCCCTAGTTATGTATAAAAGTAAGAAAACACTTTATTACTATTTGTTTATTTATATAGACTTCCAAAGACAAGCTGTAATCGTCCAAGACTTATAAGTACAAAGAGTATTGAAACCAAACAGCATTATGCACTGCTATTAACCTCATACTAAGTGCAAATATTAACGATGTCATAAACATATTCGTAATACCCGGTACCGCGATCATGACGCATTAACCAATCACCATTAGAAGGGCCATAATAAGTTAGTGTGCACTTAAACAATAACTATTCAGATTTGTGCGGCTGTGAGTTGCAAAAATGCTGCTTACGTACATTACTTTATACGTAATTTATTACTACTACTAGTTGTTGCCCGCGACTTCGTCCGCGTGGATAGAAGATAAAGTTATGATTTATTTTTGCCCTGTTTTTTCCACATTACCCATTGTATCTTCCCTCCTATTCGTCACGGCGTGATGGTTTATAGCCTAAAACCTTCCTCGATGAATGGCCTATTCAACACAAAAATATTTTTTCAAATTGAACCCGTAGTCCCTGAGATTAGCGCGTTCAAACAAACAAACAAACTTTTCAGCTTTTTATATTAGTATAGATATAGATTACTACTACACGTATTATAAATTATAAGTTAATATTGTTAAATAAAAGATTTCTCTCCTGTTTTATTATTCTTAATTAATGAGATTCGTAATTGGATAGAATGTTGTTCTTGGTATATATTTGTCTTTAAGCTGCGACACACGGATTTTTATACACACGTTTGCAATATAGAAATGTATTTTATATGCAGGATTTTATTTCTACCTAAGTGAGTAACTAAAAGAGATAGTATGTAGGATGTACTCGCGGACATACATACCTATATCTGATATATAAAATTCTCGTATTTTTACGAGATTGGACTCCTCCTAAAAGGCTCGACCGATACTTATGAAATTTAGTGTACATATTCTAGGTTGGTCTGAATCGGACAACACTATTTTTCAATCCTCCATTTTTTTGACTACATACCTTTTGCTGGGTCAGCTAGTCAAGAAAAAGGTAATGAATGTATTTTCCCACGTTTGCATCGGTGTGATAGTCAGTCATCGTAGAAAACATCAAAGAAATTAAGTAGGAGTGAGGGCAAAAGTAATGACGTCGCGTTGTCCTGAATTATCTCAATTGATTAATTTCTACCCTCTCTACCCTAAGGCGGGGATTAACAAGCTTCATATTTATTTCAATGACGTTCATTCGAATACAAAATAAATTTTTGACTCACTCTTTTTTTTCTCAAACATCTATCATTTAAAACTTCGTTATAATTTGAATACTGTGCAAGTGTGTGTGTGAAAAGAACAACTTTCAATATTTCATACCCAAAAAATAATTGTGTAAATCACGGCACCTCGATCTCACAAGCTTGCTTATACTAATCTGGCATTTACTTTCGAAGGCCAGTACAGACCTTACATTTGTTTGCTTACTATGATGACCCCCAAGTTTTTTTTGTAATTCAGTCTATTTACAGTCTCAGTTTATTTGTTTTAATAAGAAATTATTGAATTAAGTACTGTCTAAGTTATAAAAACAAAAAACTTCATCAAACGTACGAAAACTCAACCCATCAAACAACCAGTCATCAGTTTTCAAGTAACAAAACCTTAGTGGTCCAATGAGAACAACCTTGAAATACCCCAAAAGGGATGAAATCTCCTAAGAGGGTTGTGAGGGGTTGAAATCTGTTATGGAGTGAACCTTACAAATAGACGTAGATAATGTTTGATATTTAACCCTTTATGTTGACTTTAGGGGGTGTAAATTGGAGTCAGTGAGATAGGCACAGGTGATAAAGCGAGCGATAAGGGGTATTCTGGTATTTACGACGTTGCCATGGTTACGGGAAGTTTTTTCTGCTCTATTTTTATGGTTAGTGTGTTCTTTGCTCATGAGAATGAAGTAAGGTTCAATGTTTGGTAACTTTTGTTGATAGTTTTTGATGAAGCTGTTAAGTAAATAATAATATAATACGACGATGAAGTTTAATGTGACGAAAAGGAAATGGTTTCTCGTAACTGAGCTGAGTGAGCTGAGCTCTTCGTCTCTTTCTTTTTTCATTTTCGTGCCCGACAGAATCCTCAAATACTAGTTTGCTATATTTAAGACCTAGAAATACATTGTGAAGAGAAATGAACAATTGAGTATTGAAAACCATTCTGTCTCCGTCACAGTAAAGTCAAAAGTTGAAAAAGAAACACTTCAAAACAGAAGTACGACGATACGGCTTACTTACTCATGAATACGTCAGAGTTTTAGACACGTTACTTGTGAATAAATATGAAGGAGAAAAAATGTTTTGTCATGACCAAAAGTTGAAGGAACCTTTTAGAAATTAATCTCTTCCATCCTGTATATAAACAGAGTACGCGACATTAATTAAATGCAAACAGAACTTTGTTATACAAGTAAAATTTCGTTTAATATTTTCACCGCGACTCGCTCTCTTTAAGACCTATCTTTAGCTAAAACTTAAAACTGTTGTGTAAGCGAGGATTTAGTTTAAAGTCTCCTAAGGGATATGAAATATCTTCTCGTGTTATTCACGGTTCAAATCTCATGGTAATTAGTAGAGCACCGCAGTTACCAGGTTACGACTCTATCGAGATACTTATTTTAGTTGTGGAAGAAAGACGGCACATGTACTTTTGTTCGCACGTTGGTCTAGAAGTTGACTATGCGGTGACTGATATACCGGAGGTCGTGGGTTCGAAAATTTGATTTCCATAAAATCCTTTTAGGGAGTCGATCTTTGCAGTCATGTACTCTAGCGGACTTTTTTCAGAACTTTTTATTCTTAAATTAGGCTAGTGGCTTCAGAGAGCGTTAAAAAAGGGCCATTTTTAATACCCTCACTTTTCTTTTTTTGTTTGTCGTTTCGGTTGGACTTTTGCAAATCAATTTTAAGGCGTTTCCCGATAAGCTAGCAGGCTGAAATTTTCTGGGTAGCTTCAAACCCGATGACAATGCAATATACAACTATAAAAACGGCTGGATTGATTTTAATAATATTTGAATGTAACATTTAAAAACGTGGGATTTAGATTTTTTATTATATTACATTAGTGTTGTTTACAGTGAGGCATATAGTACGTCTGTTCGCAACCAACGGCTAACTCTACTTTTGGTTTGAACGCGACGTATTGCGATCGAGTTATCGATTATCGATAATACTGAGATAATTCGATTTTACTTTTATCGAAGCGAGTACTCTCTCGGATAACCGTTTTATACTTTCAACGAAATTGCGATCGAAATTAATAAATATAAACTACATTAAATGTTATGATACACTTCTTAAAGGTTTCGGACTCAAACGGAGTCCTTGATCATTAGCTAACATAGCGGCGGGCGAGCTAGTCGAAATGAACTTCGACTTCATTGCTTCGTATAATAGTATCAATTTCTTAATAATAAATATAAAATACAACGTATCGCCCACCCATGTCATAAGCGCTCAAGAAGTCAAGTAGAACAACACGCTTTCACTATACTAGTTCAAGTTCAATCCAGATGGAGAAAAGACAAATATTTATAGAAATATCTTTTACATCCAATTGAGGAGTCCGAGGCAAAGCTACAACTGCACAAGTTGACCGATCACAGGTAATGTACTTTTGATAAGGTTGGATGGGTGACCATCTTTCTCATAAGGCATGTTAAATTATATAGATACCGGCTGTTATTTGTACATGTTTGACAGTCGTTACGGGTAATTAGAAACTAGAAAGTCTGACAACCACTCTTATGCAGATATAGTGTTGTCCAGGTAAAGGACGTATTGAGAAAGGACCTATAGAACACTGGTACTTAGCTGTATCCAGTTCGACTGAAAGCCGGCCACAACATAGTTGGAGAAAGGCTAGAGTGATGATGGTTCTGTTAAAAATTAAATAATTAAACTTTATGCCACAAAACTTAATAGCACTTGCATTTTAATAGTAATTGCTTCAAGAAAGTTAATTATGCACCACAAGCCATAAAAATAAATGATTTAAGATGGAAAAGTTTGACTCCCGGCCCAAGACAGTTGCGAAACTTTCGCTAAACTTCACTGACTTATAAAATTACTGGAAAACATGATTGGACAGTTGGCCTTAGATTGTTCAGTTTCGATCGTCAGAGCATTGCTAGGTAGATATAAAAAAATGTTTTTGGATATTACTATGGATTTGATCTGTCTAATTTTCACCATTCAGAACCTGTATCTAAAAAAATACATTTCCACCAAAATATTAATAACAGACACATATAATTCCATCCATTATTATTAATATGATAGTTAGGGCTTGTCATAATAACATAGTTAGCAGCTTTTAATGTTATTCGATTTAGCATAAAACTAATTCGTGTCTCGTCAAATTAATTTTGCTAATTAATTACATTTTAGCGTTGAATCTGTCATGGCCGCCGCGCCTAACACGTTGAATTTTCAACGGTGACGCATCGTACCTATTTACCTAGTTTGTAATACGTATTTTGTAAATACTAAGTTGTTTATGGGTTAGGAAGTAATGGCTTGTCGTATTAGTAATAGTAATAATAGTAGCTATTTAATATGCTTAAATTAAATAAATTTTGACACATGTCGCGATGAAAGCTGGGTAGGTTGTTGAAGAGTAGACAGACAATTTCACAATTGGATGGATAGGAACAAGAATTAGACAGATAAATATGAAACGATAATTCCCTAAATGTATTGCAGAATTGTGCAGGGCGATTCGAGCTCGCAGAACTGAGGGTTTCGTACATATACAGAAACACACACCTTCATGGCAAACGGACTGACAGCAAAGCCTTACAAAGAGGGTTATTTATTACCCTTTGGGTACGGAAATAAAAAAAAATACAATTATTTAATGCATCGTTCTAAGCAAACCAACATAATACAACATTAAAATATGAAAGAAGCTTGCACAATTTGACCGAAAGAGGGTTTCAAGAGAAGATTACAGACTAAGGAATAGGAAAAAGGTAAAAAAAAATTGAGAAGACAAAGAAAAAATATTTACCGTAAATAAAAAGGTAAAACAAAATTACAACCACATTGAACCATCCAACCGTATATCTAAAATTTAATTAGTAAATGAAATCAATTAGACATTGTCGTAAATAAGACTAGTAATCAAATGCAGGGTGGAGTGTTGCGTGAGACACATCCGTTAGAGAAAGGCCACGGTGAATATAGCTCAAACAAATGGCCGGATTGCACATCAACAGCCTTCAAAGATACTATTTCTGATTCGTAAATGAAAACTTTTTTGTTTACCTATTTTTAGCTCTTAATTCAAATGAGTGAAATAGGATTGTATGTTTGTAAGGAAAACGATCTGGTTTCTATTTTTAAAATAACTTATGTCAGCGATAGTTTTAGTAGTTTGTCTAGGTATGAAAGAAACCTCTTTAGTCGAGTCATGTAAGAAAAACAAATTTTATTTCATCCCACCTGACAATAACATTTTAATGCGAAAAAAACAATATGTCTGTGATATTATGCATTTTTTTAAATGATTTAAACTGTTGGGGTCTCCTTGTCATACTCTACCAAGTATTTTTTTTTTAATCAAACGGTTTTTAATACTGGCTGGGCAAATTGAATTGAATACCATGTTTGTTGACATAATGCCGTTCACAAAACGTTTTAAAAAAGGTTAGCAAACACCACCAACCGAAGGCATCAATTAAAAACATGCATAACACAATGACGCTCAAAGCCTCATAGATGGAAAACAAAGAGGGGATAGAGCTTAATTAGTGTTGTAATTACATATTCATTGCGTCCCCCTCTCTCCGCAAATCTCCCCCTTCCTCCATCCGATGTCCCCCTTTCTCCCCTGACAGTGTCCCCTTTTCTCCTCGCTCGCCGTCCGTCTGATTTTAATTATAACGTGCGTGATAATTTCTCTTTGCATTGTAATGATGAGCTTGCATGGATTGTTTATTTCTATCTAGTATTAAGCTGGTTTTTGTTTGTTCAGGTTTGTTGCAAGTTGCGAAGTATGTTGAAGTTATTGGAGGGCTTTCGATGTTGGGATTATAATGTATTTTACGGTAATTGTTTGGGTCACCAACTAAAGTAAGCATTATACTAATATTCTGATTGTGGATGATGGTTTTGATTAATAATGTTTTTGCGCTTTCATAAATTACGTTTTTGTATTTTGAAAAATTATATTGATTGTTGTTGATTTTAGCTAGATCCGTCTCAAGATCCCTTTTCCCAATTATAAAAACGTACCCCATTTTTGAGGTTCGCTTTACGACCGACCGGCTTTCTATCCTTATGTCTTTCTGTCTGTCACCAGACTGTATCTCTTGAATCGTGATAGTTAGACGTGAAAAGCATAGTGACAAATTATGAGAGTAAGTACGCCTATGTAATTATATTTAACCTATTTGTACGGAACCTTTAGTGTCGCGATTCGGACTCGCCGTTGACCAGTATTACATGAGAAATAATGAAAATATTGCCAAAGTTAGCAGTTATCTGTATTATCAGGGTAAAATCCTTTTACAGTCCCTTGTAATTTGTCTAACTACGGACTTATAATATAAGCTTTTAAAGCAAGATTAGTATCAGTGTGAAAGCGAGATGGCACTATACAGCTAATAGCGTCGTTTCACTCCCCCAATATCAACATTCCTGCTATAGAGGACACAGCAGGAGTTCTAAACAATCATAATTAACTGGTTTAATTACCGCCCTTATCTGTGCACGGACATCGCTACAATTATCGTAAACTTTGCTTTAATTACATGATTTATTATTTAGAGATCCGTAAGGAACAGAAAAAGAACCTTCAGCTATCCAGAACTTATATATATAGAATGACAGTACGATTACATATTAGCAAAGAGATTACAATTCTTAAGCACAGTTTGTTTCTGTCAAAACAGAAATTTTATTTGTATTCTTTTTCTTGCGGCTTCGCTTGCGTTGATATTGAATATAGCTGCAAAAACATAACTTACGGGGTTAAAAAGAAATACTTGGTTGTGTAGTACGTCTAGTACCTTCATACCAAATATCATCAAAATCTGTCTAGCTATTTAAGAGATAACAAATAGACACACAGACTTACAAACTTTCTCTCTTATAACATTAAAGTGATAAATGTGATAATACCGACCAGACGTTATAGAAATTACTCTGCCTGCAATAATTGTACAATTATCGCTGTTACTTGCTGTCTAAGCTTTTGCAAGATACCTTATATGTCTACCGGTTTTTCTTTGTACAGAAAAATCATGTTTGACTCACTCAGTACATATTTAATTTTGTTTCTATTGTATTTCTTTACCTTTAAGAATAAATAAGTGAATAAAATATCTACTTTATTCTTCTCTTGTACGGGGTCAGTTTGGTTGGCTGCGCTGATAGCATATTCATGTTTTTTGCTTACAAATGTGTATTTTACTTTGCACATGTGGTATTTCAGTTAGTCAATACCCAGTCCTTTTTAAAGGCCTACACAGAGATACATATAAAACACGCTGTTTTTACGCTTTTTTACGTGAACCTAAATGTGGAGTGGCATTTGCTGTGGTGGGTGTGGGTTCTCTCATAGGGCAAGGAAATAGCCAACAACAAAGAGTACACTAACAACATACAAGTTAATGCTACATAGAATTTGTTTGCTAGAAAACTATGAAACCCGCACTTCAATACGTGGAAATTAAATTATCATTAAAGCTTTCTCGTTTTACTTTCCTGCTTATTTAAAGTTGTAATAACAAATGATTTTTGTGTCCATAGTTCTCAAAATAGTCCTTTATTAAATTTACCGTAAACTTTAGTTCATGCGCCTAGTATTGCACCAACAGACAAAAGAAGCCTGATTCTTTGCTATTTAGTGGTGACTTAAAAATAATTTTGCATTCAAACTCTTTTTTTTCTAAGTCTATTTTCATCCACCGCAGGATCTATGCCTCTAGCCTTTTCTTACACTATTATCGTATAAATAATTAACGCCAAACGGAGTTATCAAGAGGATCGTGATATAACAGTGTAACAAGCGTTGTGTTGGCTCCTTCCGGGCCGCTAGCTGTATCGATCAAACTACGTCTAGTCTGGAGCGACGGGCTCGCACTATGCAGCGAAGATAGAAGGTCCATTGTGAACAGAAAACCTTGCAATGTTGTACTAAAATAAAACCGACCTTCATGTTAACTTTTGGCTCTCCGAATACTAGTTGTACCCAGTAAGTTTTATCTCAATATGTGATTTTAGTGTACATGTGTATATAAGTAAACTTCTCCTAAACGGCTGAACAGATTTTGATGTTTTTTTTTTGTATACACACAGATGGTTTAAAATTTACAAATCCCGCAGAATGAAGTTATAGATCAGCTGGTAGTGTATAAATGCCCCTATATCCCACTGTTGGGTATATTAACATTCTTTTACTTTGTAAAAACTTTGGTTATTACACACAAATACATATACCTATTATAGGTACGTTTTTGCTCCGTGTTTTTTTGTATAATATGTCAGTATGCCAAATCGGTCTTCAAAAAACAAGTGAAATAGTCACAATCACGGTGCTTTATCAAGCAAATTAATCATGCAAAATTCATTAATTTCAATTTGGCTACTAAGCAGCACTTTTTGAATGGCAAATAACAACGGACAGCACTCAGATTCGCCAACCCTATCACTATCCACCATCACTATTTAGTAATGACGTGACAAACAAAATAAAATACTAATACGTACTTGTACTTCTGAAAACATTTTTCTTCAATAGAGTCTGTCTGATGCCTAGTTTTATTACTTTTTTTATAGCTGAACAAGTTTCGAATGGTTTTCTTTTTAAATGTATTTTGTATTTAAAAAAATGTATATATTTCAAACGTCTGAGATGTAAAATTCTGACAAGATTAAGTATTTTAGTTTGTGCAATTTTGCGTTGGATTTTTATAGATGGATTCATTTAGTGTTTTCGAACTCTTGTGCCAAATATATGGTTTATGCGTTTTATACATGAAAACCAGTCTTATAAAAAGCTTTTCTACTATTTTACGGTTTTGATTTTTTAGGAATTTTGTAAATAGAATGAAACTTTATGCTGGTTAAGTGCGAGTCAAACTCTTGACTCTGAGAGCTTTCGTGTAAATATGTTAAAGAAAAACTGTTATAATTTTTCACAATGCTGTGAAGCTGCCAGAGAGACAGACAGCAGAGCCCTACTCATGGTTTACTTAGTTAGGTAGTAGTTAGTACGAAGCAAAATACCTAACCACTTTGTTTTTTTTTAAATTTAAACCTGTATTGATATTAACATTTACATGAATCGAAATTTCTATAAAAATAATGTTCTATTTTAACAAAGCCCAAACGAATAGCGGTCTCAAAAATAACCAGCATTTTGAGGCGAATGTTTTTTAAGTATTTGAATTGGCGAATATATATTTAAAATTCGTTTGCCTTTCATATTCAGGGTTTGCCTCTTTGTTGTCTTGCGAACCATTGCCGCGGGCGTATTTTTATGCCGTAGATTTAAGAATAAAAGGTACAGGTTGGTTATTTTTCGAAAATTATATTCTGAAAATGGAATTAATCGATGCTGTTTTTTTTACAATGGTATTGAAACTGTTTCTTTGTATGAGATTTTATTGATCAAGCTGTGTATATTGACAACGGAGCCATATTAACGATACAATATATCACTTAAAAAGGCACTACTGGAATAGATCTATACGTACTTAAGGAGTAGATACAAAATATAGATGACTACAATTTGAAAAAACGAATAAAAGAATGTATCAAATAATTGTATCAGACATTAATTATGAATATTATCTTTTTTATAATCATTTGAATCAACGGTTTACTCAAACGTATTTATCGGGATTGCCTGACTAGTTTCGGACCCAACCAAAGTCCTTAATCACGATGTTAAATAATGACGAATTTACGTCAGGAATGTTTTATATATTTTGCAAAAAGTACTTTCCAAAAGACCTTGTATTTTTTACAATTATCTTACCAAAAGCTTTTCGAACTTGATACGCCAAAATACACCCTATCTACAAATTAATAAAATCTAAATTATAAATGACCAAGTCTCCTCTGTGTCATCCCTGACAGTTTTGTTTTTCCACAGAGACTCAACATAACTTTTTGTACACAAATCACTAGTTTTTATTGTCTTTCGAGGAAGAAATCTTGTTTTCGAAGTAGTGAGGTTATGAATGTATATTATAGATGTATTTTAGGATATTATGCTTAACAAGATGTTTGTGAGGGGAAGTATTTTGTATGGGACATGTTGTTTCATCATCATCATCTTAGCTTTTTCCCAATTTAGTTGGGGTTGGCTTGAAGCGACTGATTGGGCAATACGATATCCTCTTGGTAGGACTGGATTTGGACTCCTCGTAACGACTGTCAAAAAATGTGTTAGTAACAGCCAGGACCCACAATCTGACGTGGTCTGTTTATAGATTGAACATTTGGTAGACAGTATGAGTAAAGATGATACACGGTTGATGACAGACCGAAAAAAAAATGGATAACACAAAGCAAAAAAGAACTATCAAAAGTGTGATGGTTAACTTTTTCATGGACAGTTTTACAGTCATAAATTAGCTGGATGAAACTGATTTGATCCTTCACCTATTTGCAAGGAACCTTCAGTGTGGACAGTTCAAGACGCACTTTCCCATTTAGTTTTTATGCAGCCGAATGTTTACTACAATAAAAATTATTTCATTACCAAAAATTTACTCTGACGTATGTATTATCAGACATTTAACACTAAATACCTTCAATATCAGCTGCTAAGCAATCAAACACAATTTAGCTGCAATTTGTATTAGGCAAACCACGTTCATGCAACGTGTGACTACATAATAGCATGGATAACACCTCATCACGCGTCTGGCATCGCTATCTGCACCCTAACAATGTTAAGTGCATGAAGAGATCGATAATGAACCGAGGTATTACGTATCTTGCGATGTGATAGCAATTTGGTAGCGGTAGTTGTGCAATTATTGCTGATAAATTTCATTATTGTTTTAGGAGTTGTCTATTCTTGTTTAAGTTACTTTTGATTTGAAAATAACCCTATTTGTTACATCATAATCTGTAGAATAAATACATTTTTTTAGTTCCAACGCTACAGAATTGTTCAAATGACGGACAAGTCCAAATCGCGTTATTTGTTGAAAGTAAATTTTAGATAATTCTGATAAATTTTCTTTTATTTATTTAACCCTTTAAATAAAACACACATTTCATAATTTCAACAGACAACCACATAATATATATGATTTAAATACAGCATGTAGAGCGACAAAAATTGAATTAAATTTCGCAACTCAAATCACTCTACCATTGACAGGGCATAAAACCGATTACAGTCAAATAAACGAATGCGAACCATCATATATAGCCGTAAATCCCTAGCCTCCCCTACGATGAATAGGATTCATTAGTATCTGCCATCTCTCCCCTTTGTTTAAGCGTCCCACCGAATGTAGGGACCAACTGGCAGGCGCGTTTGATTGTAGAGTCAGGTGCTATGTGTTGTGTGTGTATGTGTGAGTAACTATTGTTAAGGTTGTGTGCTTTGATGTAGGATGACCGTTTAGCTGTTAGTGTGGAATCAAAATGGCTGGTAATGAGGCTTTAGTTTAAATAATGTCGTTTTATAATGCTCCTCTGGGTGGTAGAGCGAATAGTTTGTGCTACGATGATTTTTGTGATCTTTGATTTTTTGGATTATAAAAACACTCCAGATCTATAGTGGTCTATAGAAAGTATAGTATAGATATATACATGTCATGTATACCTTTTGTACATGCGAACGAAAAGTCCACAGGTTAAATATGGTAATTGTACTCCCTGATACCATTTATCTAAATGCTTTGTTAATTTATCATTATTTTCCGAAAAATAACCAAATTCTTTACTTGTTTCAGATTTTAAGCCCAACGAGAGCTTCGCGAGACTGCCAACTATGTTTTAGTGGAAAGTTTGTTCCTAACCCCAAGTGCAGTGATACTATAGATAAGTCATTTTGACGATATTTTTCATTAGTGTAAACACTAGTAAGTGAGGAAAATGGGATGCAACACTAGTTCCGAAGCCAAAACTACCAAAGACGAGAAAAATGAGAAAAATAATGCCCAGGAAAACCAAACGAATACTGCTACAGGTTAGTCCTAATATAATAATTATTAACTTAGTATTGAATACCCACTTTATATGCACTCCATAGAAATGTATAACGTGAATAATGGCTCAATAATTTTCTTTCTATTAGAACCTTATTAGAAAGGCTCTACAAATAGAACAGCATACTTATTTGGAAGAATATAGTTTCAATTGGATTGAAAGTTTACTTCAAACCAGTATCTACATAATATAGTAAAATATAGTGTAAACATGTAGTATTGTAAGTACAAAATTAATTTAGTGAATTAATACTTAAAACAGCGCCATCTCTGGGAATTTTCCTTTGTTGCGAAGGCGGCTGGAAAGTAAAACGGGGTGTGGACGAGTCATAGCATTGTTGTCGTCCTAAAAGTGTGCGTTGCTTGAGGCAGATGGCGCTATAGAGAACGTTGTAGTTTAGATTTCCACCGTCAGATAGAGCTTGCTAAATAGTATCGTAGAGTTTTTTTCTAGTATCAGTTATTATTGCGTTTTTACTAACAATTAGTTGGTGAATTTTAAAATGAGATTTTCTTACTAAACTACTACTTAGTAGGATACATCTGTGATATTTATAATTACCATTTTTCGTTTAACAATTTAGCATTCAATTTAATTGCTGTGTAGGTCCTGATCATAAAATACCTCATTAACGCAAATACATAAACGACTGTTATATTTAACTGGTATACTTAATTTGGTACCTTCTCATGTTTTCCTTATTAGATGTTCCCCTAACTTATGTTGACAGTATGTATTTGAAGCTAGTTAACTTATCAATAAAATAACTTATAAATAAAACAACTGAACTAACGAGAAGAAAGATAGAAAACGAAAAAGAGTAATGATTTACTGTCATAAGAAACGTAAAAGATAAGAAAAGTAAATTATCCTTGGCTGTGTTGTCATGTTTTTCTAGTTAAGTCTAAGGAGCGTCTTGTAGAGACATTCCAATTCTGAAAAACCTTTGTCATTCTTCAAATTGTTTGAAAAAAACTAGACATCTATATAGTTAGGAATGTTGTCTGCACAATTTGTTGGTATCTGTAATATTTTTAGAGTTTCGTATTGAATATGGTGAAAATATACTAAGGTTCCGCTGTCGGTTCTTCTGTCACTATTCTGTATCTCATGAACCGAGAAAGTTGAAATTTTTACACAAGTTCTATTTTATATTGCTGCTTTAGTAATAAACAGAATTTTTTTTCAATAATGGCTAGAACAACTTATTAAAAAAAACACGTACAAACTTTAAAGAAATACAATGAAAATAACTAATTGTTATAACACTCAGCCTTTATATGTTCTAAGTTATCCAGTGATTTGCAGACTTCAGATAGGCACTTAGTCTATTTACCCGTTTTCTTTTCCATCAATCGTAATAAAACTACGCTAAAGAAAGACAAAATTACATCATGAATCAAAATAAGGCTAAACATTCCAAAAAAACATCATATTTTCCTTCTAAAAAAACCAATAAAACTTTTTATATTTTATTTATAACATTTCCGTTTCTGCGTCCCATTCATTCGGTTGTCAGGGATACGCGGTCGATACGATCTCTTTGGAAACTGCGTAAGATGTACCCTGTCAAGATATCCACTTGTAAGAGGCATTTTCCTGGTTGGGTTTGGAAACAGTTTGTTGATACATGGTGATTATTTGATTGGAATATAATGTTTTAGGTGGTGTGAAAATCTTGAATATTTATTGTTTTTTCAAAGGGTCACATGTTATGCGAGTAGATTTCTAACTAAAATAGAAAGCGGAATTTGAAATAATATGAGAAATGGGATGTAGAGTATATATAGGAGTACAATTTCTGTAAAATATTCTAGTCTGTAATGATATTGAGTCAATGTTAGGAACATAAAGGGTAATCAGATATAATTTTAAACAATAATCGAACATTCAAATTGACCAGTCCTTCATAAAATAATTAGTTTTAGTCATCATGCCGACAGACAAACTTTGCAAACAGTTTTGTGGAGTTTTATGTAAAAGAAAATATTATTGTAAAGTGTTTATTAAACAAATATAATAAATAAATATGAAAGCTAAACCTGCAATCTGAAACTCAGTCTGTTCGGAGTGAGTAAAACGAAAATAATTCCAAAAATATGTATGACCCACCAAGGAAATAGCCCGTCAATTTGATATTGTAATAACCCTAACATACAACCTTGTAACGTGAATTTCTGTTTGAATTTCAATAATTTCGAGAGCTCACCACTTGCGACCCAATTCGAATGATAAAATATTTACAGGGTGTGACTTGGCCGGGTCTTTCCCGGCTTTTTCTCGAACTTTCCATAAATAATATCTACTTGAATAATTCGCCATTTTGTTTGCCCATCCCTGTCAGTGCGTTTTTTCTGTTTGGTATTTTTTTGTAGAGTCCGGTAAATCTTTTTCTTGTACTTTCTCGAGTTTGGGAAAGTAATTGATTTATTTTTTTCTTGTTCTTTTCTTTTCGAATTTATCGTAGCATTTTTATGGTGAAAATTGAAAATATTCAACTGATATTTTTGTTTTGTTATTCCCAACCAAAAAAGAGGGGCGTTAAAAGGTTGGAACCTCATAATATGCAAGTTTGTCTGTGACACTGTAGCTCCTAAACGGGTGAACCAATTAGGAAGCGGGTTTTTTGCTGGCGGTTTTTAAAATCCAGTTAGTGATACTCGCAATCATATCCAAGATAGCATAACAAAATTGCCAATCACCATTTTACACATTTTTTCCAATTTCGAGTAGTATTCAAATATTAAAAGACGTCGTTTTGGCATTATATATGTTAACTGGGTAACTACCTACATTCTATAGGCACTATGTATTGTAGAGTCTCACAATGGGCTTACAACATAAGAACCAACCTTTCAAAACGGCTTACATGTGATTTTACTCTCTGCGGTTTATTATTACAACAATACTTAAAGCTGATTTAGTCGATGCGAGAACTATCATGCAAGTACACATACATTGCCGGTAATGATATATCACTTTTCGTACTTAAGCTTTAAAACTCCGCAACGTATTGCAAAATGTGCGATATAATCTCGTATCTATACATTACACACTATAAATTATGCGCCTTTGTTAAAAGAAGATTTAAATGCGGATCTCATAAAATAATAATGATAAATGACTGTCGGGTTTCAGCTTTTAAAATTAGGTCAGGTATATTTAACGTTTCACTCAGTTCGGGGAATATTTGGTGGTTGTTTATTATTAATGGTTAATATGTTATAAGAAATTATGTATGTCGTGATAGATCGTGATGGCCTTGTGGTTCTTTGCATGGATCTGAATGCACCAGTTGCAGGTTCCATCACAACGCACGCAAATTTTCAAGGTGACTTTTTCAAATGTTTTGGAAAATAAAAATCAAATTAGTTCATTTTTTAATCTATCTACTCTTACTGTGTCCCTCTGTTGGGCAAAAGTCTCCCCCAAGTCCTTCCTTCGTTCCACGATTCACTGTTCTGGGCCACGGATCCAGCCCGCGCGGTAAGAGTTAATTATTTCATAAGTAACATTTTTTTAATCGAATTATTAGTTCAGCACGTCACTTCTACCCATTTTTGTAACATATTTTATCAAAGTTCGGCTTTTTTTTTATTTTCTTTCTATTCAAAGTAACTCTACATTATACAAAAGTACTTTCTTCAGCAGTATTCGTACTCGTGTCAAAAGGTCATTCACACATCTTTCTTCAGAAACACGACGCACCATAACCGGGGAAATATTAACATTTCTGTAGCACCCACACAAAGTGCTTAATTTAAAAATACATTACTAGCTTTGCTCAGGTTTTCTAATAGCAAATTTTATCAATATTGGTTCAGTGTTGCAGGAAATATTTAGATACACTACAAATAGTTCCTGAAGAAGACTTTATTTTGTAGTAACGTCTCTTTTCCACAACTGCCACTTAAGTCTCCAATTATATTGACTGGCCTATTGGACTAGTGGTGAGTGGCCCTGACTGTACTGTGAGTATACCAGACGTTGTGGGCTCGATTCCCAGCTAGGACAAAAGTTTGTGTGATGCGCACTATCATTTGTTCTGTGTCGAGGTGTGATTTATCAATCTTATATTATTGTATTTCGAAATATACAAATATGTTTATCAGTTGTTTAGTCCTGATAATACAAACTTTGCTTAGTTTGAAACTAGATGGCGTAGGTGGCGAATAATATTGTTATTCTGGTTTGTTCAAGGGCGTAAGTACATAAGTATGTAACATCTTACATCGATTATTTGAGCCATTTAAGCCATTTGCCGAAGTATTTGAATGGGAGTACTTTAACGCCTTCTTCGTGATAATAATAAATTGCCTTTCAGTTTCCAGTGAATTATACGTTTTTAGATAGGAATGAGGAAAAGTATTGAGGGATTATGTTACTTCTGTGCCTTTTCATTGCGGTTCGGTTGCTTTTGAAGATTCTGATTGTGTTTATTCTTGACTCTTAACGGCTTATAAGGTTCTTAAATAATTTTCTTATGGAACAGATAATTAAAAAAAAAAACGTTTAAAGTGGCATAGTTTTCGATTTCAAACTATTCAAAGTTATTTTTAACCTGTCAAGATGTTTTGATGTCCTTGTAGAGGTGTTTCCAAATATTGAAAATCTAATTTTGAATGAAATATATACAAAAATATCCAATAATTCATTCAAAAGATTAAACAACAAACAGTCCTGTCGGTTCTCAATTACAAAATACAAAATCAACAAAGCTGTAACAAGAAACAGATACAATTAGTACAACAAACAATTGATACGACGCTCATTGTAAATATTTGATCTAATAATAGCTGGAGATAACAGATTTTAATTAACTTCAACGTCAGCAAGATGGCCGCTATTCACAGAAACAGGCTTTAGATTTAGACGTGGCGATGCTATTTCTTGCTATTTAGTAATTTCTAATGTTTCGAATGAAGTTTCTAGTTTTCAACCAACTCTCTCCATCTCTCTGTTTTAAGTGTATGTATTTTTCTTTAGTACAGGGATAATATGTATCTCTAAACTGCTGGATAGACTTAAGATTTAAAAGTGGATTTTTGCATTTTTATTGGAAGCTACAGGTGAAATACGATACATAAAGATTATTACAATCTTACGAATAATAATATAAGGAACATTATTAAAGTAAACTGAACCTCAATAAATTTACTGTTTTAATAAGTTAAGAAAACGAGATATAAAATCAAAATGTTTTCTTTATTTTTCACATACCGTACCATCTGCTACGCGAGCTCTACACATCACGTAGGCTTGCTACGATGCTACGAGAACGTCGTAGGCGTTATTTAGACTTATTTTTACAGACTCAAGTTAAGTAGAAGACCTTGATATATAAAACTATGATTTTGTTCGAGACAAAATAGTATTGTACAGTTTTGTTTTCTAAATATGAAAAAGGTTTTGATAATATTAAGTTCAATCGATCGGAGAGCGTGAATGATTACTACGCGAAATGCAGCAGGTGAGAAGATTCGATTCCCGTGTAGGACAAATAACTGTACGTTTAAATCTACCAAAAATATTAAATTAAAAATTAAATTGAAAAAAAAGTGAAATTAAATGTTTTTTAAAGATAAATTAGCAATAAATATCTGAAGCAATTACAAAACTTATATACTTCAATAATAAATTACTTTTAGTGCTTACAGCTAGACAAAGTCCCTTACTTAATGAAATTAGAAATCTTAACTAAAATAATGTCGTTACATGGCTCGTTATTCTACAGAACGGTTAATTAATTACTTTCCATTTATAACGTAGGATTTTATTCAAAAACAATCAATGTTTGAAGGCTTTATAGAGTTATTTCGTTAAATTGAATGTCGCTACTATTTTGTTTAAGTAATTGTTTTTTATTTAAAAGTGAAGGAAATAAGAAATATTTTCATGCTAGGTTATTTAGAATTAAAAATATGTCTTCTTTGCAGGCATTCGGTTGTGCCTTGTAGACTTCTTATTATTTCATTGCTCGTCACTTTGTTATGATAAGTTTAATAAGAACTAATTTCTAACTACATTTTAGTATTTTTACAATTAAGTTATAGGTCAGGATCCTTAAAATATAAAACTTGATACAAATAACCGTTAATTTTAGACCCAGTTTGTGGAACAATTGTTGAGTTTTGCTCTTAGTCGCAGGTCTTGGCAAAGCCATTTCATTTTAATACCTTTATTTAGTTGCGAAGGCACGTCAAATTTTAAAGTTAATAAAACGATTTGAGTACATCATTTAGTAAAACATACGATAACCACAAAATTGTAACATACCCTTGATATCGAAGGCAATATTCGAACGGCAACCAAAACCTACATTTATGTAACAATAGAGAAAACAAGAGGACGCCGGAAGGCTTCGCGCATCGAGTTACTCATGTAACATTACTTTGATAGGATACAGCCTTAGGCAGGACTGTAAATCTGACGCCAACATATATTCTGTCGAACCGATTATATTATAATGTTTAAACAACGATACGGTACAAAAAAGAGAGTTTAGAAAACATCGTGCTTCTAAAAATAACACATATTTTGAAAAAAAGATCATGATGAAAATGATGAAAGCTTGACAGTCTGACAACCAGTCTAACTAAGGGGTATCGTGTTGCCCAGGTAACTGGGTTGAGGTGGTCAAATAGGCAGTCGCTCCTTGTAAAACACTGGTACTAAGCTGAAACCGGTTAGACTGGGAGGGTTAAAATAGATTTTTTTTACAAAATTGTAAACAGATGATCCTTAATACAGCTTCATTAGCATTTAAGGCTAATTTATTCGTTGTTTTATTTGAATCAATAATTTTAATCATGAAAGTTAATATGTAAACTAGATATTGGTTAAATTTTTTTGAACAAACATGTCATTTAAAGACACAAAAGGCAATTTAAGCTGTGCCAGTCCTTCGCTTTACCAAATCCAATAGTATTTTCATAACTCCAAAATCCAATTCTGATAAAACAACCTAATCCCCAAATGCACATTAAAAATAATAATAGAAAAGGCTTTATTGCCAGAGGTTTTATTTCATAATCTTTGAGTTACTCACGTAGACTCTGAGGCATCTCTCAGAGGACATTTTCCCACCCTTTTATTTTTCTAGGAGACAGTAAGTAGTGCTAACTGTATTAAAGTTTTATGAAGAGTGGGGTTCAGTAGTGGCAAAAGGGGGTAAGATGGGAGTAAAGGGAGGGGGTAAAATGGTCTGTTAGACTACCGTATAACGACTACTAATGTAAGCTAATTTATTAAGACAACATCTCGAGTAAAAGGAGAATATTTTTGTTTGTTTTGGTCAAGTAGGTAATTGTTATAATGTTATTTGATAGTTTTTTGCGTAGGAAAAGTATGTAAAAATATATAAATGTTTTTGTAGTGATTAAGTCCAGGTATGAGCCGCATGCAAGCATGGTTTGCCATGATTTTTTGTCTGTTTCTTTATAGTAACCCAATTTAACTGCGATCTGTATTCCAGGCTTAAATATTGGTTTTATTAAGCTCCTTATTGCACTATTCCAAGAACTCTACTTACCTTACTTGTGGAATAATCAGTTGTATTTAGATTACAAAACTCTACATATGAATATAATAAACCGAATTATCAATTTAACTCGACGTAAGTTTTGAAAGTTCTTGTAATAAAACCAGGTTTTCAATTTAGTTTTACTATAAAACCACCAGTTAACACTTTAAAGTGATTAATTATTATTTCCTTTATTTAATCTTAAAACAAAGAAATTACATTTTTAAATATACATATATAAAAAAACAACATATAGTTAAAAATATAAAAAATAGTGTCCAACCAAAAATAGCAACGGGAACAGGCCCCAAGCTGCCGGTGGTCAGGGCTCCAGAGAGAGGAACCTCCTCCAATGCGCGCCGTGTCTAGAAGTACCGCTTTCTGAATCAAACCCTTGACCCAGACATCCAACGAGAGCCTTCGAAGATGTTGATCGGGGCATTAAAGTGATTAATTATTATTAAAGTGCTAACTTCTTGTGGGAGGGTAAGGCATCTTGTAAAGTAATGCTTTACGACACCACTCTGTCTGGCTTTTCTTTCTCTGACGCATACGGCAGCTATAGATAGTCTCTCATATAACATTAAGAACTAACTTCTGTGACGAGACGCTCACGTATTTTCTTTTGCTTCCTAAATTAACCCCTGACGAAAGTATCTGAGTGTTATAAGTTTGATGTGTCTGTCTTTGGCATCATAGCTTTAAAATAGATTGGGCGATTTCAATTCGGTTTATTTTGTTTTAAAGGTGAATTATGTGCGAGTATTCTAAGATATGTTTGTTTGATTTTGGTGCAACCATTGAAAGTTCTGGGTGGGGAAAGTTTTACAGGGTTTTAAATGAATAATTTATCTTGTTCATTGTTCTTAATTTTATTTACTCCTCCAGTTCGGTCCGAAACTAGTCTGGCAAGGCCGATAAAATTTGCGTGAGTAAACTATTACATTTTTTTTTTAATTTTTCATCGGTTATCATCAAACAAGTCATCAAGTATTTATTTCTTTCATATATAATGAATCACTAAATTAAATGCCTCATAAAACCGTTAATTTTTTTTAATAATGAATCATTCTCACGATACTTAATATAAAAAAAACACAACATCTAAAGCTATCGGATATAATCTTGCAATAACAATTTTCTTTAACCATGTAGGTTACATTCTGATCGATTGCCTGTCGTGTTGACAGGTATCGTTAGCCACATTTATTATTAACTCCATGGCCAATGCAGACACACTGACATTTATCAGGTCACTTAACACCCGCTAACGGCTCAAATAAAACTAACTAATTGCTCTGTTAAATCTCAGTTATAAAGAGGTTTAATTAATGCTAAGTTAAAAATTAGAGTTTCGTTTTAAGAGTAAAATTTAAGTGTTTTTATGCTAAATTAGAACGTTATAAAATACGTAAAACAACGTAATTTTATTTAACAGAGTGAGGCATCTTACTTCTAGAAGGATTTATAGAAAAATGGAACAATTGTACCAAACAAATTAGGTTTCCTCGTGCTTTAAACAAAGTAACATTGATGCAGAACTTTACACGAGTATTTTCAAGAACATTCTGACCTCGAAACGATTATAACAAAACTTAATATTACAGAGATCTACTACTTAATAGACACAAATCTTTTGAGATACACCGCTCATTGTTAGGACCTTTTAACATTTATCTACATAAATTCGAAACACGCAGACCTTGTATTTACGTTATTTTACACATGTAAGCAAACATACATTATTTCCTTATATAAATGCTTTTATAAGTATTCAAAAGTATTCAAAATTCATTTATTCAAATTAGGCTACTAAGTAGCACTTTTTGAAGGTCATTTACATTGGACAGTACCCAGTTTCGCCCACCCTTCACCGCTTCCTAAGTGCTTTTGCTGTGAGAGAAGAAACGGCGCAACAAACTCCCCAGCAGCACGCTGTCATTCCGTTTACAAAAAATATTATAATTGTACAGAACAATAACAAAAATAAGTGTGCAGGTGCCATGCCAAACAAACAAAAGTTTGAGGTCGCTGTATATAAACCTATACGAAATTAAACTTTAAGTACTAAGGCCAAGGTCAGCAGACCGACCAGCCACCGCAAGCAGCACCCGTTCACGAGTATGACGCAAGGGTCAGCCATCACCTCCCTCGCCATATTAGAGGGAAGGAGGTGACCCGACCCAAGACGCCACCGCAGGCAGTGACGACTTAGGGAGCATGACGTATCTGCTGCCGGCTAATAAAATAAAATAAGACTGAAAGAAATACCCCAAACGTTGATTTACCTGGCATAGCCCTAAACACGGAGGCGGCATAAATTGCTACGTCATTCAATTTTATAATTAATAAATTATACATGTCAAAATTTTTAATAAATAATATATACGTGCATGCGTATAATTATACTAAAAATAAAACAAAATAGGTAACACAATGTTACACACATAGAGTATGTCTATCAAATTACACAAATACACGTCAAACATTAATCCACACTAAACCGTCCTGTGCAAATCACGGCGACCAACTATTTTTATCATTTAAATAATCATTGATTGTATAGTAAGCCTTCTTGCACAGTTTATCTTTAACCGTTGTTTTAAATGAGTTAAAAGGCAATTCCAATAAAGTGAGAGGCAGTTTATTGTAGAGGCGAACACCAAGTCCCACAAATGAATTGTGTACCCTGTGTAACCGGTGCGATGTACCAATTAACTTATGTTTATTTCGTGTATTTATACTATGAATATCACTATTTTTGGAGTATAAGTGAAGGTTTTTTCGTATCAGTAGTATATTATCTAAAATAAATTGGGATGCTACCGTTAAAATGCCTATCTCTTTAAACCGCTCCCTAAGAGAAACTCTAGAGCCTAGTTGGTAAATGGATCTGACAGCTCGCTTTTGTAAGACGAATATCGATTCGATATCTGCTGCCCTACCCCACAAAAGTATGCCATAGGACATAACGCTGTGGAAATAGCTAAAATAAACAAGACGAGCTGTGTCCACGTCAGTAATCTGCCTAACTTTTCTAACCGCATAAGCCGCAGAGCTGAGTTTATTTGCTAGGTATGCAATATGCGCCGTCCATTTTAATTTTGCATCAACTGTAACGCCGAGAAAAACCGTTGACTCTACAGTCTCTAGTACTTCATTATTTATAACAATATTTGGCCCAAGATTCTTAACATTAGGCATCGCAAATTTAATACATTTGGTTTTTTTGGCATTCAAAACTAAATTATTAACTGAAAACCAATGTGTGACCCGAGTAAGTACACTATTTACTTCGTTAAAGTCATTTCTGTTTCTGTTAACTTTAAATATTAAGGAAGTATCGTCTGCAAAGAGCACAACGTCACATATGCCTTTTAAAAAGAATGGTAAGTCATTAATATATACTAAAAATAAAAATGGGCCGAGTATTGAACCCTGGGGTACCCCTAGTTTCACAGGTAGTCCGGTGGACTTACTACCATTTACATCTACACATTGGACCCTATCACTCAAATAGGAATTAATTAAATCCAGTGATCTATTTTTGATACCGTAATATCCGAGTTTGCATAATAATGTGTCATGTCGGACGCAATCAAATGCCTTTGAAAGGTCACAGAAAACGCCAATAGCGTTCTGAGAGTTCTCCCAAGCATCGTAGATGTGTTTCAGTAAAGCTACACCCGCGTCGGTAGTTGAACGTCCCTTGGTAAAACCGTATTGCTCGCTATGCAAGAGGGTCTTGTGATTAAAATAATGTAGTAGTTGTTTTAATATCAATTTTTCAAAAATCTTACTGAATGCAGGTAAAATTGAAATCGGTCTAAAATTACCAACGTCACATTTACTGCCTGCCTTAAATAACGGTATGACTTTACTGTGTTTCATCAAGTCCGGGAAGACACCTACGTCTACGCATTTATTAAAGATAACAGCTAAGGAGGGTGCTACAATGTTTATTATATTACCTAGGAGTTTTACAGAAAAACCCCAAAGATCTTCGGTTTTCTTTTGACTGAGTGATTTAAAAACATTGGTTATATCTAATGGAGTCACATATTCGAAACTAAAAGTAGAATCACAACTGGGCACGCAATTACGTAATAGTTTTTCCGCGTCAAGTGATGATGATTTTAAAGATCTCGTTGTTGTTAATGGTATATCTGCGAAAAAGTTATTGAATATAGAGGCGATTTCTTTAGCTTCAGTAACTAGTTCATTATTGGATAAAATCTCGAAGTTATTATCGCGTTTCGTAGCCTTACCAGTTTCTTGATTGATAATATTCCACGTGGCTTTTACTTTATTTACAGAGTTTTTAATTTTTTCGCTGATGTAGTTAGATTTAGCAGAGTTACAAACCTTTTTAAAAATTTTAGAATAATTTCTAACATAATTTACAAAATCTGCGTCAAATTTATATTTTTTCATGCCATATAACTCATACAACCTACTTCGACTTTTGTATATACCAGTAGTGGCCCATTGATTAAACGAGGCAGCAGAACTGCACTTGAAAAGTAAAAGAAGGATCTAAACAGGTACAGTGAAAGAGAGCCATCCAATCGGGAAATTAATTCAGGTAGGTGTGATTGAGCGGCCGTGTGAGACACGCGCCGTCGCCCGCAGGTTTCGATTTAATAAGGGACCCCGATAGCTCTCTCTTTTGTTTTCTAATAATAAAAATAACAGAATATATATTTTTACTGCTGGGCTGCGTCTACCAGAATAGGGAAGTTTTAAGCATTGATCACCACGCTGGCTCACTGCGGATTGGCGATTTTAGATTCAATGTTTGGAATCTAGGTTTAATCGCAATGTTTTACGTCACAGTTTGTTAGTGTCTTGGAATAATCAAGAAAGTCACATTGGTATTTTGCCAGCATTGGGATCGAACCTGCAATTCATGCATAGAATCCTAAGACCAGCAGATCCTTTTCAAAAAGGGGAGTGTATTTTCCTGTAAATCCGATGGAATACTTTAAATCTACAGAATATATTATTCACAATCGCGGCAGCTGTATTTTTAGAAAAAAATGTAACATTTTATTTATTCACAACTACCAAAAAATATTAGTGATATTCTTTCAAGTTTCATAATTGCATGTCTAGGCTTATTTCCTTAATTATTTAGACCACTGCTAGAAGCACAGCAATTATTCTAAACAGAAAAAATCTACTATATGTCTTTAAGTCTTATAATACTTGCCTTTTTTGCTTATTCATTAATCTGTTCTCCTCTTGTTTTTTTTTTTCAACTATTTAGGTAAACAAATCTCCGATTAACGGAAAAGCGAGAACTTTGAATAGCAACGTTTAATGAAAGGCTACTCAAGAACGGGGTCAGGGGGCTTACTACCTCCTTATACAAGTGTTGCAGTTGTCGGAGCGAGACAGCATTACCCGGCGTATAGCGCTGTCTTACTTCCACGACTGCAACAGCGAGACGTCAAGAGGTCGTGCTAGATCTCTATTAACTGGCGATTGACTCGGCTCAATGTGAAGAGACTTTCAATCTCTTGAACTAAATTTGTTCCTGCGATGTTTTTGGAGTTTACACTTGGTTATTTAATGTTTTTAAATTGCTGTGGGAGGTGTACTTGGTTTGTTTTTTTCTGCTTTTGATTTATATTGAAAGTACTTGGATATAAAAAATAGTTAATCTATACTAATATATAAAGCTGAAGAGTTTGTTTGTTTGAACGTGCTAATCTCAGGAACTACTGGTAAAATTGAAAAATTATTTTTGTGTTGAATAGACCATTCATCGAAGAAGGCTTTAGGCTATAAACCATCACGCTGCGACTAATAGGAGCGGAGATACAAAGGAAAATGTGAAGAAAAGGGCAGGTATAAATCATAACTTATATCTTCTACCCACGGGGACGAAGTCGCGGGCAACAGCTAGTCAAAGAATATTATGAGGATTCACTTTTTTGTTTCCAAACACATCAAACGAAAAGTCACCCAACTGTAATTCAGTCGCAAAATAGTGCTTCTTTATTTACATGATTTTAACGAATTCAGTACCTAATGAGATCTGTTACAATAATTTATGTCTAAATGAATAAATAATAATATCTAGTAATAATAAATAATTTTATGTTAAACTAATGATATTCAGTTTTTTCTTTGTACTTGCTGAAGTTACTGTCTTTGGGCGTTGTTTTATTCTTTTCTAATACTGAAAATTTACATATAATGTATACAACATCTTCCAAATAAAACATCAAATTATATCTCTTTATTTTTTTACAAAGCCAGCTGTAAAAATCCGTACTTAAAGTATATAAATAAAAAATCAGGATGGAAACGAAATGAATAACAGAATAGTTCTTCCGTTTGAAAACAAAACATATTTTATTCATCGCAGACTTGCAAAGTAATGTTATCCTTTAATACTAGCGATTAACACTCAGTTTAGTTTTACATAATAATTATATTTGCTTAGTACGCCCAATAAGGCCTTCTTATCCAGACTTTGCAGGTTTTCAAGAGTACCTGAATCGTAGACATGATTTTGCGCGGTAACATCGATTAACAGTCAATGTCATGTCGCTTATCTAAATGCAGTACATGTTGCCAAAGAACTTTAAGGTGTTTATAATTTTAATATTAATAATTTTACTATCAACTTGAAAGGAAAAACATCACGACGCATTAGGAGCTCGTGGCTAAGCACACATTATTTCTTATATTTTATCAATTAAACGTCTTTTTCCTTCGCCTGTGACTTAATTACATTTTGCCCCCACCGATAAAATAATCCTTTATTACTTAAAATGTCCATCATAGAATCCGAAGTAAATTATTGAAATAAAAAAAGTATTGGCATAAAAACCTTCAACAATATATGGCACAGGGAACATCAATAAAAAAAGTTAAAAAATTTCTTTATAAAAATAAAACACCTGAACATTTATAAAATAAACCTGTGTTTTCACAAAAGTGACAGAGGTACAGCGCCGTCCCGAGAGAAAATGGAATTAGGGGCAGTCGAAATATAATCCCAAAATGGCCGAATCAATATAATATTATGCGATAGAACAGGATAGAGATATTATGTATTTGCAATTTGATATTATAATGAAATTAATAATCTACATTTAAAATAAAACTACGTTTACGGATTGGTCACGGGCAGATTGAGATGGCGTTCGGTGTCGAAACGTCGGGAACTAAAATCTAAAATTAAACCGCGATAAAATCCGTAAAAGTAGTTTTATTTCAATGTGTAACATTCGCGTTAACCTAAGAAACCACTATAAAATAAATATATCGAAAATTCTTAACTCAAATACGAGGTCTAAAAATGACCCAAAAACTAGGAAATTTACATCATCCTCTATCTGTTTTCAGTAACAATACATTTAATCAAATCAAATCAAATCAAAATTACAACGAAGCTACAAGCGATAAATCCATAAAACTAACTGATATAACGCAAGGTACCAAGTAACATCAGCAACATAAGTCTTTCAACAGAATTTTCGAAACAACTGCAAAATCAAATCCAAGGAGTTCCTACTGTGTTATTTTTTTATATAGCCTGTTTTAGACCGCACGGCTGGTCAAAGGCCTCCCCTTTTCTAGTCCAGACCTCTCTATCTTTTGCGATTTCTAGCCACGTGACTAGATCATCACACCATCTTCGTTGCGGACGAAGTTATTGTGTTATGACTCTATGTGGTAACAAAAATAGCTAAACAACTAGTATAGTTAAAGATACCAAACACCAATTCCTACTTGTCAAAGAAAAATAATGTTACTTTGTAAATTGGATTGTGTAAGGCAAGTTTTGTTGCTGACTGTACCATCAGGTTGGTAGGTTTGTACGGCGGGCCTCGCTCCACACGGCATAGTGCTCCTGGCAGCCGACTTGCCCGCACGCGTCGACAAAACGTTCGTATTACCCCCGACCGTTAACGGCCATTTGTGAATTTTGAATTTGGATCGCGAGCTCCTCGAATTCGAATACAGGTATGTACGAAACATTAATTTAAATTACGTGTTCTGTATTTAATTCAAATTTTGCATTCCTTTTTTCCGTTTTTTTTTGGATTTTTTTTTTAATGAGCGATGTAATTTATTTTATGTTATTTCTTTTTTATGATTGTGTTTAATTGTTTTCGTGGGTTCAGTTAAGAGTTTTATAGTTAAGGTCGATGGGTCGATCGTAAGGGCTCGCTAATTAGGTTAGAACTAATTAGAAGGGGCGGTTTTCCCTTAGCTTTATATTTATACAACGTACGTGTGAAGGGTATGTTCAAGTGGCTGTTACAGTTAGTTAGAGTAAGGGTTAATTGTTTTGCGGTTATAATAATTTTCCTGATATTATTTTGGGGTAAACTTGATAAATTAATAATTTAGGTTTAATACGCTAAAAATAATAGCTGCGTTTTTTTTATTGTAGCATAAGCTGAAATCTGTTGAAAAAGAGTAGCTAGTATATTTTTCTTAAAAAATCTTCTGTTTTTTGTAGCACCTGCTAAATAATTTTTAAATAAAACTACTATCCTCAGTCATAAAAATACCCGAATAGGTCACAAAACAGTTATATATCATTTAGCATTAAATAACCGAAAAATATAAATAATTTATATTATCCCACACAAAAATTATTTTACCTCCACCAGTGAGTCCACAAACAACACTTCTCTCATTAAATATACACTAATGTGACACTAGATAACACTTTTCGTACATTTTCCCCCAAACGTGAATAATATATGAACCCGGCCATTGTGTTAATACTTAACTAACATCGATTTTCTGCTTTGGCAAAGTAAATGTAGATATATGGGAGCTCGTGGCTACAGTATAACTGCATAAATAAATCGATCACAGGTTAAGCTAGGCTTCACGCGGTTGGTAGTTAGATGGGTAACCATCTTTGTCATTACGAGTTAGATTGCGGGTCCCGGCTGTTAATCATACATCTTTGACAGTCGTTACAGGTAGTCAGAAGCTTGAAAGTCTGACAACCAGTCTCACTAAAGGGTATCGTGTTGCCCAGGTAATTGGGTTGAGGAGGTCAGATAGGCAGTCGCTCCTTGTAAAACGCTGGTGCCTAGCCGAATCCGGTTAAACTGAAAGCGGACTCCGACATAGTTAAGAATAGGCTAGGCTAATGATGGAAAGTAAATGTAGATACTTTCAAATAGATAAAGGTTAGTCAGTCTTTTATGCCTAAAGGTTACTTATAGCCTAGTAATCTTAAATGAGTAGTAGGGGTCAGATGGGCTGAATAAAATACGGTATTCAACTGAAACTGTTGAGAGAGAAAATCAGCTGTATCATTTTGGAAAAGCCAGCCGAAAAAGGTAAAAATTCAGTCATACAATTTCCTTTTTGAAACATAGTATTTTTAGTTTGTTAGTCGCTATAGACATTGAATTGTAACTAACTGTACATATAATATTCTTGCGTTACAACGACTTTGAGTCGGCAAAATTACAACTTTGTTTTTTTGCTTTGTACCTGGGGTTCACCAAAGAAATGATGCTGGAAAAATAAGTATTAGGTTCCATTTTATTTAATTTCAAAGAACGAATCCCAGATAAAAAGATTATTTAAAAAAAAATATCTAGTCTTAACTACAATAAGAATTAAGAACTCTCCAATAGCTTTATTCTAACTCTACATTATGCATGTCTTTAAGAAACAATAAATATAAGTATTTTCCCATCATCAAATCTATTTACAATGTTCCCACTTCAAATAACTACCACAAGCTGCACCAAGAAATAAAAATAGACAGTCGTATAATAGATAGTAAGCAAGAAGAATAGCGAGGTAGATCGTTTCCTAAGGCTCTGTCGCTCAAGGAGGCTTTTCACTTGCACCTTCCAGAAACTGGGTCAATCGTTACTCCACTCGGCCCAAATAATTTGTCATCACATTTGTCACCATTCTAATGAAATGTCTACAAAGTGACGACATTAAATGGTACGAGAGTTCGTTAAAAATATTGTAGGTAGTAGGTTAGTTAACTTAATTAGAAATGAAAAAAATATCTTTAAAAAGTGTGCTCGTATTGAAGAAAAATATTTTTTAAAGATATATTTAATTTATTTTTGAATAAAGCAATACTACAAGTATTATATTTTTTTCAGATTTCTAATGTAGAGTCTTCGGTTTCGTATCCCTCCTGATAATGATTAAAAACTATTCGACTAATAGACAAAACTTGTCACAGATAATCAAATGTTTAATAATACATAAACAAATAAAAGTTAACTGTAACAATAAATCCAATATTCAAAATCTATAATAAAAATGCTTTATACTTTAAAAGTGGTACATATTTTATACTCAAAACATGTATTTCACTGTACCCTACTCAAACCCACAAAAATGTGTTGTAAAAAACAAGCATTATAAACCAAAAATATTTTGTTCGTTTGTTGGTGGAATTAAATATTTAAAATCAGCAAAGCAATACAAACAATGAGATTCGAAATTAAAAATAAAACGAGCCCGCGGCGAAAAGTAAATAGGTGCCACCATCAGGAAAAGGGTTTTGGAATTTTCCATTTTAAAATACGCGATTCCGTGGAAATTCTGACTGAAAAACTGTTTTAAATGTAACCTTATATCCATTATGTTTTTTTGCGGTTCGGTACATAAAGGGTGAAAACGGATCTCTGTTTGTCGGTCCGTCTATTATCAGGCTATATCTCATAAAGCATAATATCTAGCTGCCGCTATTACCGTAAACACTACAGTTAAGTACGAGGTTAAGCAAAAATTGTTGCGGTCATAAATTTGTTGGTGGGTGTCAAACATATTTACACAACAGTTACCAGTCTACTTGTAGGAATCCTCAGTGTTACGAGTCTGACTCGTAAGTCTCTATGTTTTTATGATAGTTTTTGGTTTTTGTATACGTATCTTTTGGCTAATGATAATTTATTTTATCAGTTTCAAACCGAAGAGGTTTGTGCTACAGATTTATGTTAAAAAGACCTCTTAAACATACTCTATTTATTCGTAGACAAGTTAATTTAAATTTACATAAATTTGTAGTTTCACCTTTCAAATAAAATAAGAGCGCTAGAAAACGAGGGACATTGCAAAATAATACTGGTCCGTAGTTTTCTCACTGCGGTGAAACGTATTTTGTGTATTTGAAAGTTAGCTTAATTGCTAGAATAATTCTAATATCCTACCTAAATTATAAACGTGAAAGTTTGTTTACAAAAATGTCATTATTTATGGATTTATTAGTATGGATAAAACTCACAAATAACGTGCCTTCTGTTAGTTAGGCTTTTAGAAATCGGTTCAATGGTTACTGAGATTACCCTCTATAATCCCTAATTAGTAGATTTATTTTTATGATAAATAAATTGAAGCATAATTAATAAGAATCCTATTATTTTCTACTGCTTACGTCTATAATTAGACATTTTAAATATTCAATACAGAATCAGAAATCAGTGACAGAGACACGTTAGAAACGTCCAGGCAGCGTCCATTTTAATACCAATTTATAACATGACTCTACACTCTGAAATACTGTTTTTAGATTTCACTAATTTGTATAAAGGAGTTTCGGAAGGCACGTTAAATTGTGGGTCCCGGCTGATATTTACACATCTTTGATAGTAATTTCATCATTTGACCGGTTTTCAGACTTTCTAGCTTCTGAGGGGTAGTCAGAAGCTAGAAAGAAAGTCAGGAAACCAGTCTAACGTCAACGATACCGCTCAGTATCGTGTTGCTCTGGTAACTGTGATAAGGAATTCTGGTAGGCAGTTGCTCCTTGTACTTAGCTACTTACTAAGGTACTTAGCTGCATCTAGTAAGACTGGAAGCCGACCCCAATATAGTTGGGAAAAGGCTAGAATGATGATGATGTATGTAATTAGTTTATTAAATTAGGTCATTGGCGTTGGGTAATTTGCCCGACGTCAAATGACGTAGATTAGATGGCCTAGGATAATCTTATTATGACTAATACTTGCCCAAACAGAAGTCTAGGAAGTCTTCGGTCGTTCCGTTAAGATGCAATATAATTTTCTGATGCCTCACAACTTTAGCCTCCAAAGATACGAGTTCATGAGAGAACATCTATGAGTTTGTATGACCATAGTTGCTTGGAGACCAAAGTTGTGCAATCGACGACTTATACCACTTCGTTTATAAAGGTTATGCATAAAACTTGGGTAAGTTTTGTGCTTCTTGCTCTGTAAGAAAATTTTGACATAAAGTTTGTTAAAACCTAACTCTTTTTGGAAGACTTACAACAAAAGACAGTATAGTCGTATACGTATTCAAGAACATTTGGTTAGGTGACGTTTTTAAACTTACACTGTCTCTGTTTTTCGCTTCATAATGATAAAGACAGCACGACACTTAACGGAAACTTTTAACAGTGTGGTGATTTTTAACCACCGACATAAAAATATGGTGTTATAAGTTTGACGTGTCTATTCGTCTGTGGCATCATAGCTCTCGCATGGATTGACCGATTTCAATTTACTGGATTCTGTATTAAAGATCAATTATTTACGCTAATTTTTAGAAATGTTTGATAAAATAAAACGAGCCCTATAAAAGATGTTGGAGCGAATAGTGAACCAGAAGGTTCCACAATCATTGAAGCCACAAGCACAAAGACAACTAAACATACAAATGCTTGTCCTTCGCTATGATCAAAAACACGACACGTCGACATAGTTTAACGTTGTGACCTATACAACTAGCAATCCGTTCTGGAATACAACCATGTCTTTATGATGTATGAAATGCATGTTGCCCATATTGGCCATTAGCCTATATTCATACAATTTTGCATATAAAGTGCACGTTTGTAGTTGTAAGAAACAATTGTGAGTGATGGCACCGACAGTAACAAATGGATTTGAATTGGAAAATTGGATTAAAGTGGACCAAGGTTGAACAATTTCAGTTGAGATAATTTGAGAGGGGTGCTTTGTTTGCTGTCTGTGTCTTAATGAAGTAATTTAGATGGGTATTTATCTAGACAGTGAAGACAGAGATAGATATGTATCATATATACTCATACTGTCATATTAACCGAAGTGCTCAAGACGTTTCTGACTATGTCTTGCTGTAGAGGAACTTAAAAATAGGCATTGCGCTTGAAACAGTTTGATATGCATTTTCATCATTATTGGATGTTTTTTTAATAGTGCAAACTAAAAATAAAGAAGATATAGGAAGTTGAAATCTCGGATGACGTCACTTATAAGCACGCTTTTTAAAAACAAATTACTGTTTCACTATCTTTGATGCGTTTTATCTTAAAATATTTTATTCATTCAGTTATATAAAACTTGGTATCCAATATTTTTCAGACATCCACCTGACGGACTTATTCGATTTTATAACAAACACTTTCAGTAATACTAAAAAAAACATAAAACCATTGCATTGAAATTAAAAGCAACTCTTTTATAAAGAATAATACGATATTCGCTTTGAAATAATATTTTAACAATTGTGAGAACGAAAAACGCTTATTGAAAGGAAATTAAAAAAGAAATGAATTCATTTTCAATACGGAAAATTGGTATTTTGCTTTCCTTTGTTATCAGAGATAGCTGATAAATAAAAGGGAATTAGAAAGGATGACTATTATTCGATGTGGAGAGATTTAGAAGATGCATTATCTGAACTACTTTTTCTGTTTAAGTTTATTTTCTGTATTATTTGTGCTTACTTTTGCCTGCCGACGTTGTCCACAGCGGTTAAAGAAAAAATAACAAATGTTTTACCTAAAAATTCAAGCTTTTCTTGTAACAAGCTTTATAAAATACAAAACACTGTTTATAACTAGCTGTTGCCCGCGACTTCGTCCGCGTGGTTAGAAGATATAAGTTATAATTTATACCTGCCTTCTATCTATCTATCTGCCTTCTATCTATCTTGTAGGATTCAGTCAGCGTTTGCAATGTAAGCGCAAAAAATGAGTTTTTTTACGACTTCACATTAGAAACCTCAAAAATTTTAGCCTATCTGTTATTCTGATGTATAAGCTATATTGTGGTAAAGTTTCATTCAAATCCATTCAGTAGTTTTTACGTGAAAGAGTAACAAACATCCATACATCCATACTTACAAACTTTCGCCTTTATAATAGTAGTAGGATTTTAACTAAGACATAATATATAATCTGTAAATGGGAATAAATTTATGATCGTAACATGATTGTTTTGCTTTTAACTTGATTTTTATGTTTGGTATCTGTTTATAGTGAACACAGAAACACATCATCTGTGATGATTTCAACTGTCTGTCTATCACGGTTCATGAGGTACACCCTGACAGCCTGACCACAGAAGGACAGACACCAATGCCTTAGTAATCGGTTTCCGTTTTTACTCTTTCTTTACCGAACACTAAAAACAGGAAGATAAAAGTTTAAAAAGTATAAAATTTTGTCAAGAAACAATAAAAAGTTCAATTAAATATTTT
The DNA here is from genome assembly GCF_003590095.1 of Trichoplusia ni. Classification (NCBI taxonomy): domain Eukaryota; kingdom Metazoa; phylum Arthropoda; class Insecta; order Lepidoptera; family Noctuidae; genus Trichoplusia; species Trichoplusia ni. The sequence continues at coordinate 3,159,545 of NC_039501.1, forward strand.
CAGGTAGAATCAGAATGCTGCAAAATATCTGGAATCTGGGCTATCCTAAACCCCTAGGGAAATCAGATGTCGGTTATAACAACAGATGGTTAATTCAAAACTGGGTTCAGAATAACAAAACGGTCCAATTTGAATGGTGGTGTTGTTTTGGTTAAAAGGCGTAGTTTGAAAGTCAGGGTTTCGAATACAGTGTGGTGCAATGAGATTTTTTTATTTTTTTTGACTTTAAACTGCTTGACAAAAATAAAGCAAAGAAACAAAATTAAAATTGGCAAACATCAATTTTGAAAAAAGAAAATAAGTCACTTTAAAAATATTTATAATCAATTTTTATTTGAAACCCCGCCTTCAAATCAATTTGTATCCATAGCATAACACTATATAACAAAATAACATAGATAGACATATGAAAATATTTCCAAAAGGTTTAAAAAAGATTCCTATACCTTGCATTAATAAACTGTGATTAAAAACAACTTTCTCTGGTGCAACAGCATACAATGAAGTGATGCACAATACATTTCAATTATACAAGTACAGGCAAAACATGTATTTAGGAGACGAAATCCAAACTTTTCTGATTGTATACCTTGCTGTAGGATAAAGTTTTCTGCTGGTTTAGGAACTAACTATGCAGTATGCAGACCAAAACTTAGTTTAACATCGGGCTTGACACAATAATATATCTATGTAACGGGTTTTGACGAACCTCCGTCGTATTATAAATTGTTCTTTGGTATCAAGATTAAATTACTTTATAGGGTAGTCTAAGGATAAAATTGGGCCCGTGAAAAACGAAACCTGCTGTCTGAAAATCAGTCCGCCCGACTGTCACCAAGCTGTATCTCAAGTGTATGAAGGATTGCAACGCATTGCCATACACCGACACAAAAACGCGGATGACGTAGCACGGCGGTTCAGGTTTAGTCAGTAAAAGTCTGACACTACCCATTTCCTCCCCCGAGGGAGTGGGTGTCCATGAGGATTCCTCCGCCTAAACAAAAAAGGCTGTATCTCAAGAACCGTTATTAGGCTGTTAACATTTTTACGTATGACGTATTTTTGCGATACACTTTCTTTTCTTGTTATGATTTACAAAACAAGTTGCGTCTAAGACTCACATTCTTCAAATATACATTATAGCTAGAAGTTTTTTATTATAATACAGTGTACTTTACTTTTCCAGTTTCAAAAAATATTTGTTCTACAATTTTTCTGCTTAAGCTAGTACCGAACTAAACTGGTCCTTCCCTACTTCAAAATTCAAAATGGGGACCCTCCTTTTTTTGTGTGTCTAGATTAAAAGATTTTCCAATCAATAGAAATCAAACGTGGATATAAAACAAAAGCTTCTCTCTCAGTGTATACTAACTCATCTATCACAAGACAATGCAGTTCTATTCTCTAACAATCTTCGATACAAACATATGCTCCTGTATGAAGCTATAGCGAGCCATGCGAAAATCAACCATATTCTATTAGTAATAAGATCGATGGTAATATTACCACTGGTCTGTCAACGTGGCGAATAGTGGTGACAAATAGCGATACGTAATTTGTTCACGTTTTCTGAGGAGCTTGTGGCTAAATAAAGCAGTGCATTTTGACCGATAATATTTGTTAAGCTGCGCTTCTCTATGTTGGTCAGTGGATGGGTGACCATTTGTAAGCTCGTTAAGACTCCAGTGACTCGAAGTTCATCAAGCGCTTGGTTTTGATTACTATTTGATGATGTTTTGCCCAAAAGTAGTTGTGGAGGTTATAAAATAAATGAATGTGGTGAAAATTAACCAGCGTAAAACCAAGCTAGATTATTCTATAACGATTTGTGATACAAAATCGAGTTCTGTTTTATTCGAATTAACCTCAAATTAGTAGGTACTCTAGAAACTGATACTAGCGACAATTCATGCAGTGACACGATTTGGACCAACGCTTATCTAACGACGCTAATACCACTCAGTCTAGGTTTGGGTCAAAAACATATTTAAAACCCGGATAGTACAAAAACATTCCTCCGTTGCACTGTGGTCCAGTTACGTCCTAGTCGGGCCTAAAAAAGATTTAACCAAAAACAGTCAAATTAATTTCAGGAGCAAGTCTGCTGGCCTAAGAGTTTGCAGTGAGAGCAATGTTTCCACACAGCAACGTAATTTAACTTGCAGTACAAGACGTAACAGATTCATGGAGACGGATTCGCTTGTGGAAAACTTTGTCAGAGTTGAAATGTAACCAAAGTTCGCTGAGATTCGTTAACTATTGTTAAAAGTTCTTGAATTATTTAACCAAATCTTACTTTGAAAACGAGTTCGAAAGTTGCCCGTGTTTTTGTGGATGAGTGAATGTAACTATGGTAAAAAGAGAGTTGTAGAGACAGAGTACGTTAGTTTGTTGAGGGATTATTTGGAACTGAGCTTCGAAATAGTCTTATAAAGCACTAGCTGTTGCCCGCGACTTCGTCCACGTGGTTAGAATTTTCTCCGTTTTTTCCACATTTTCCATTGTATCTACGCTCCTATTGGTCGCAGCGTGATGGTTTATAGCCTAAAAGCTTTCTTGATGAATGGTCTATTCAACACAAAATAATTTTTCAATTTGGTCCAGTAGTTTCTGAGATTAGCGTGTTCAAACAAACAAACAAAAAACACAGCAAAACAGCAAAACTCTGAAAGAAACTCTTCAGCTTTATATATTAGTATAGATAAGCCCGACCGGGCCTACAATGCTCCAAAACTAATGTTTGTTATGTACTTACCACCTAAGTTCACATTGTGGAATGCAGTAAACGTAATAATTATTGAGTACCTTCCAGAGACCAATTGATGTTCCTATTTATAATTGTTAAGGAACATTGAATTGTTATATGTATATTATAGAAGATTCTTATATAATAGAAAAATCTTTCAAGTACGCGGAGAATCAGCGACTCTCAAGGTTCCGTACAAATATTAAGGGAAATAAATTCGCAATGTTCATGAGATACGGCCTGGTAACTCTCAAAATAGTATTTTATCGTAATAACTTTCGAGAGGCTTCATAATTAAGACTCACACTTATTTATTGTAATCGCCCGACTAGTTTCGGACCAAACCGGAGTTCTTAACAATGAGCTGACGCGGATTTGCGAGTTGAACCGAAAATACTGCAGAAATCAATGCCCTTTCAAACTTTAAACACCAATACATCACTGTTATTCAGTTAATCTCTGACAAACAGTATAGTTTTATGGTCACTAATAGGATTTAGTCATTAGCGTCAGAGTCTTGGTGTAACATGACGTACTCACCTACTTAATAGGCCATACCGAGGATCATAGTTGTTTAATGACATGTTTAACGGTTTTAGTTCTTCTTTTAAAGTTTATAAGGTTTCTTTTTGTGCGGCCATTGAAGATGTATGTTTTGGCGTTAGTTCCATAACTACAACCATTTGTTAGCGGTATTTAAAAAAAACTAGGATTTGTTTTCTTTTTTTTGTAAGACATGGTTTTTGGTTAATATAAGAAAGTCAATGATATTGTTTTACCAACAACAAGATACAATCGAAAGTACAATCAAATAAAATCAACTGAGCTAAATTTGATGATTTTTTCTAGACTAAATGACAGTTAAATTAAAAACTAATCAACAAAATCGGTTCATCCAGTCCCAAATTCTGAGGAAACAAACATAAGAAAAAATATAAACGAATTGAGAACCTCTCCATTTGAATTCGGTTAAGATATGATTAATCTCATATCACTGTATTAGTTGCGAGATTCTGTTAAATTGCCTATACATATTTCGTTTAAGCAAAATATGATTTTTAGTTAATATCTACAGTATAATTTGACGTTTGTATATTTTAAAATACCCCATAACAATTTCTAGTTTCAGATATACATATAAAACTAATATTTATCTGATCACACGAACAATGCCATAACAACAGCAAACAACCAAGTCTGTTCATCCCACACTTCACGAAAATTAACTAAACGCCTTACAAAGTTTACCTACCTCGGTCCTGGCTGTATCTTTAATCTAACCTCTTATGTACAATAGATCTGGGTCAGAGTATCTTTCCGCACTAGAGCGCCATTTTAATTAAACCTTTTGTTACAAGTCACTTGATAAAGACTGTATGAATACTATAGTATACCTACGTAGGGAGGTGCCTTACGCTGTTTTCACTATGAAAACTGCTCAAGTGAGAAAGTAAAATTTTGAATAAAAAATTAGTAGTATATTTGCTTAACCCCGATGATTCATTTTTTGTTGTTATAACAGTACAGAACGATATCACGATTCGTGAAAAAACTTTGCGATGGACGAATATTAGGTGAGCCTTAGTACCAGAGAACTGTTTTCGTACAGAAAATCTGCAAAACGAAAACCTAAAATCAGATTACAGGACTCCTACTATCTCTAGTTAATGTGGTCGAGGAAACGAGAGGTCTCTTTACACCGTAGAAGAGTGGCTCTCCTCTTCCTTAACTTTGGAAGAGTAAAATATCATATGACGAGCTGCTGCCAGAGGCTCCGACGATATCCCCCGCTACAACTGTCATGTGTTTATCCAGGTTATAAACTATATTTGTACCAAATTTCGTCTAAATCGGTTTAGAAGTTTATAGTTTTTTAAAGATTGTTTTGCGTGTATCTCCTCAATTAATCAATCAATTTGGTCTATCGCTGTTCACTCCCCACACTTCCCCAAATTGTACCACAGAATCTGAAGCTGATATAACTCTAATTATTTCACCGCAAAATCAATTTCACATAAACATCCAAAATAACCCGAGGTACTTTAAACTTGGGAGGGTTCAGCAAACAGTTTTAAACATAAGGTTTATTACTAAACCATATTTCCTGAAAACTTCAGCCATTACTATGACCCTTGTAAGAACTTTATTTATTAAAATGGACACTTTGCACTTTGGGGCAGTTGTAGGGTATTTGTACAACAAATGATTAATATTCTGTTTGTTATCAAATATAATCAATCTTAAGCTCGGTCGATATGGACTTCCGTTGTCTTCTCGTCATAAATAGATTAAAGTCTAAGGCTCTACGTGCGGGAGCTACGTGAGGTAGGAAATTCTTGGGAGTTATAATTTCAGATGTGTTAATTCAGTGTATATTCTTTTGTGCTTGCTATTTATTGCTTTGTATATGATACAATCATATCATAACATCCAGCTTGTTTGAGGAGTTGGAAAGAGTCGCCATTTCCCTTCTGAATACCCTGAGAAAAAATGTCGGAAAACTGAGGGGTATCTTCGATTGTCTTTTTGTCAAAAAGCATAGGCATAAACTTAGGTACAAATCGCCAGTTTTGACAGCTATAAATATATCTAAACGTGACGGCGATAGCAGCTTTTATAAAAAAACCCTTGTTTTAATATGAATTTTCTTGAATTTTCGATCTGACAGTAGAAAAGGAAACAAATGATTATTTGCTTAATTTAATAAGTATAGATATCATATTGTAGAGACTAGTTAATGAGCTATCATACCACATAATTACCGGTAATTACACAGCATGTATAATGCATGAACATCTAATGCAGAACCACAAAGCGAATTGTGTTGAACATGGTTGTCTCACAAAGGATGTATTGCAATTGTGTTGCAAGACGCGTTGACAACTGATAAGCTCTGATGACTAATCGATCATGCTTTATATAATACTGGTTTGCCCCGAGGTTGGGAAATGTTAACCCTACTATCCTAATCCCTACTAATATTATAAACACGAAAATTTGTATTTATGGATGTTTGTTCCTCTTTCACGCAAAAACCACACAACGGATATTGAGAAAAGTTGGTACAAAGATATTTTATAGGCTGGATTAACACATAGAATAGTTTTTATCCCAATTTTCTTTTCGGTAGGATCATATATTTGTAGCGGGCGGGCCCGTGGGCAACAGCTAGTATTCCATAATTTAATTGATAAGTTTATCTTGTCTGCCTTAGTCTTTTCCTTGGCTTTTGAAGCCAAGTTAACCTTAATTAATTCTTAGTAGCCTGGCTTCGTCATAAGAAAATTCTTCCTGTCTGAAATCATTGTTTTGGTTTTAATCAATTTCATTAAAAACTTTTATTTTAGACTTCTCCTTCTTTTTTGTAACTTTTTAACAACTCCATAGGTTTAAGAAATATCATACACAAAGATTAATAGTGCCGTTAATAATACACATCCTATAAAGGAATGTAATATTACATTAAAATTAGTAAAGTGAGGTCTTGTCCTCCGTATAATATTATTAGAAAAATAAACCACTCTACATTTTCTATTCTTAACTCAGTTGAGTGTGCCCTTCGTCATTTATTCCGGTCGAATGATTTCGTTGACTAGCGATCCGACGGAGCGAAAATAGGACTTTTGTAACCTGCACCTACCTTAGACATGTTTCGTGATCTGAGGGATACACGTGTTGTTGAGATAATTATGTATGTTGTACTTCAGTTATGTACTTAAATGATGCGACGGTTTATAGATGTATTTAGCAGAATCGCTCGACTAGTTTCGGACCCAACTGCTTCAATAGAACGAATTACATCTCAATCATTTGCTCACCAAATTGAATTAAAAATTATGTAGTTCAATTCATAAGATGTGTAAAATATTTTTATAGTACTAAAAGCTAAAACTAGCAGGTCACACTATTATTTTAGTTGAACGGAATGCTTTCATTGAAGCAAACGAGACTGCTTTTGTAGTTAATAAGTTATGAAATTGGTATCTTTGGATATTAAAAAGAGAATAAATAGCGTTTTCAAATTTTATCGAGCCGAGAGATAGTTGTTAAGATATCACCTACTTGGGATCCAATAAACTCAAGGCCAAACCCAACAGCAGCGCTGCAAGACATCAAGACACAATGAGCTCATACTGCGTAGCTCGGACCACAAATAATTAATTAAAATATGAAAGTAGAACGAGCAACATCTTCTGTCAAGACGAAAGCCATCTCAGTCTGCCCGTGACCATGATACCTGCAAAGGTTTCAAACCTTCGGGAACTAAAATCTAAAATTATACATTAAAATGTATAATTTTAAATTATATATTAAAATACATCATAAAGGCCGGATCTAGAAATATTCCACAACATAACAGAGCCGTCACGTTGACAGGCCTTTTACACCAAGATTAATACAGCAATTGTTTTGTAACAATTAGAAAATTAAACAAATACATAAATTAGCATCAGAGGCTTCCAGTGGTTTTAGCAATTAGCTTATTAAGACTGAATAAATCATGAGGAGATACAAACCCTTTCTAAAGTCACCGAACAAAGGCCTACCCGTGTCTCGTGTCAATTTGTTTTTCGCATGAAAAGATAGCCAACATTTAGAAGTACGCCGAAAATATACGAATGCATACACATTAAAAACCTTTTAGAAGTATAATCGTACAATACGACTTTTTGCTTTTGGAAATACACAGTTATTTCTGAATATTTCAGATGTATACAATAGGAATTTCTACAACTACTTCGAGTGGCGTACGCACCGGTTTCAAGGTGTCGCTAGCTCTGAGGTCCCGGGTTCGATCCCCAGTCGAGTCAATGTAAAAATTCACATTTCTACATTGTCTCGGGTCTGGGTGTTTGTGGTACCTTCGTTGTATCTGAATTCCATAACACAAGTGCTTAAGCAACTTACTTTGGGTTCAGAACAATGTATGTGATGTTGCCCGCATATATTATATCTAATATATAAAATTCCCGTGTCACGATGTTAGTTACCGTACTCCTCCGAAACGGCTCGAGCGATTTTTATGAAATTTTGTATACATGTTGGGTAGGACTGAGAACAACATCTATTTTTCATACCCCTAAGTGTTAAGGGTTGCCCATACTAAAAAAATATATTTTATTTTTTGGACTAAATTGTTTGTTTTTATTTTTTTTATAATGTGGCACTAAAAATACATACAACTAGAAAAAAAAAATATTCGGCAAAACAACGTTTGCTGGGTCAGCTAGTATATTTATATATATGTTTCTACTTTTTATCTTTATCAAATCCTGTAGTTATTTGGTGTGCAAGAAAGAATTTTCTATTGGGTTATTTATCAGATATGTTTACTCCTCTGTAGATTTTTACTTAGGTTACCTATTAACAATGTGACTTTCGAACTTTCCTATTTCTGTTATTTTATTTTAGCAAACAACAAAGTAAAAAACATGAAATTAAGTCTCATGTCGTAATGGGTGTAGTGATTATTATCAAAGCTCATTCGTTTTTTACCTAAAATGGTTTTTTTACACAAGAGTTGAACATTTACTGGCTGGCTTCCGGCTTACAAAAAAGACGATAATCGGCGACTTTTTTGTCGTAAGCCAATTAAAACGGGATATACTTACTTACGGGATTACGTAAATGATTCTTACAGAATAAACTAATTCATTTCAAAAATAGATTTATTTAATGTTATATCCACGTCGTTAAAAAAGCCAGATCAATATTAAAACGACCACGAAATATAGAGTCGATTAATATTATTTCCACGATAGTTGTCATTGCCTCTAGTCAACTTTGAGTCGGGTGTCGAATATTGAACAAAAGGGACGAATAAATTAGGTAAAGAGACCATTCCTTACGTGTCCCGTCGCTTTGTCGCGAGTGAAACGTTACAACGTAAACGTGAACGTGAAATTCACGTTCTTTATTTGACTTGTCTACTGTTCGACAGATCTATTGAATGTAGAGAAAAGGAATAAGTTAAATTGAGTTGTCGTTTTCGATTTTTTTGTCTTTTACATTAAAAGATTTTGTTTTATGCCTTTTTGGTTGTAAAAGTTGACTGTATCACGGATTTACTATAGATTTGAATTAAATAAAGGTTTAATAAACTCTTTTTTGTTGCTAGTATAGGTATACAATTTAAAAAAAACATTGTGCTGTGTTTATGTCAAGTTACATTTCTCTGAGCGCTCACGCTGACAAAGGTTTTTGAGGTATCGACGAGACAATATACATCGGGATTTCCGGCTAAGCTCAAAACCGGAGTAAAAGAAAATTCTATCATTGAATCACTCTATCAAACTAATCAATAAAAGAACATACCTTATTTATTGATGAATATAAAGTGAAAAGAATACATAAAAAAGCCTTTTAAATCCATAAAGCATTTTCCATGCATGAAAAAGGAATACATGACTTTCATACAGGCTGTTTAAAATGTCCGTCACGGCATTTCGTGGAAAGCCCCGCTATCGAACGTGGAGTGCAGCAAAGAGCTCATGAATAAAGGGTTCGTTCAATTCTGAAACTATTGAACGCCCAAAATTTACATACAGGGTGTAAGGAACACCGTACCACCAAAGTCGCATAATGACTTTAAAATAACGTGTTAATTAATATTAAAGAAGTCGCTACCGTCGGAGATTAATATTTATAGATTTAGTCATTTTTGAGCACGCAATGAATTGGTTACCGCGCGATCCTTACGCTCAGCGTACGTACTCACACGAACTGTAATGTGGTAGGAGGGCGACACTCGGCGACACGATCGAAACATTCGAAACGCGCGCGCATTTTATAAAAATGTTGTGATGTAACGAAAAACAATCACAAAAAAATACCAATCAATTTACACTATTCTGACTTCAATCTGTGTCTTGTGTATTATTAAATCAAACCTACTCTTACCTTAATCTCGCTCACTTCTAACCAGATAAGGTTCGAAAATTTCGAAATGTCCGCCGTCTACGTGCACACAAATTTTGGCGCGGCGAAAAATCTGCTGCTGAACCCGGGGCAAAAAGTACCGCGTCCAGTAAATGTTCATCGCGAGACTTGCACTGCCACGTGCTTCGCCATAACACATTAGCATGTTGCCATTCTCCCGGGCGGTAAAATAACCTATCGAGCTACTAGGATCGTAATTTACATAATACACACACAACACACGCACTTATATCACTTAACACAATAAAATTGTCTGCCTACACGATAATTAGTCCGCGAATTACCCGATTGCACATGCACATTCGATTAGCGTAAGGAACAAACTGAGTAAAAATAGGTACTATTTTGAAAAAAGCCGAACTTTCGGTTTTACCTTTGAGTAGTGTTGGACCTAGGTACCTATGATTCTTTATCGATAAATTACATGAGGTCGAAGTGAATATCGTAAAATTATTCTTGACAATAAAGTACTTAACTTAAACCTTTAAAATTGATTAATCACAAAATGTACTTTTGTGTAAGAACATAATTGTTTTATGTGACTGGAATAATTATTCAGCAGTTCGTAGGAAAAAAAATGATAAAAATTTGTAGGCAGGAATTTCATTAGTAGATGATGGATATTATTAGTAACAAAACAGACTTTAATTTTAGAAAAAATAAATTATTGTTTATAACAACATGTTTTAGAACTACAGAATTCTAAACAAAAACAAACTGTTAATAATAAAAGGTTTTAATAAATTTCGTGATAAGTTGATAAACGCTGAGAAGGTGATTTTCTATTTTATAACATGGAACCCGTGTAACAAAAATCGATGTACTATTTTATCCAGTGTCACAGGTACGTCACTCGCCGATACCGCTGTAGGTGTCGGCGACGCGCTGGCGGTGTCGACAAAGGCGGCTAGCGGTGCCTACAAAGCGCGCGGCTTTTTTTAAAGGAATAGTAGGCAGGATTATGAATAATGCGTGCGAGTGCGCGCGCAATAGTTGCGCTATCTCTTACGCTTGTCGCTCATGAGTATTGGTTCGGTTTTGACGTCACTTTCGGTTAGATTTGCAAGAGAGCGATGACCGACGAGTACCTTTACGAATCAGCTGATCGGGAGCAGTTTTTAGTGTTTCATTTACATTGCCTTTTTTTGTGAAAACGGCTTAATAATGATTTTGTTTATGAAAATATTATTGAAATACGTAGGAAAAATGATTTTATGACACATAAAATTAAAAAAACGCGAAAAAAAACTGCAATTTTCATGAAAAGACCGATGAAAAATTCCAACGCAGTGGGGTCTGGAATCATGTCTAGAACTCAGGTCCCGCGGAAAAGTCACGGTGTTCCTTACACCCTGTATAATACAACTTTACGCTCTACCAGAGTAGGTAAAATAGTCAGTCGAGTTTCTTTTTAATAAATTTATTCAATTAGGTATGATTTGCTGCATGATGTAGAGCGTTTATTAATGATCAGCCTTTTTGGTGTTATCAATCAATTGTTCCAGTAATCGAACAGTATAATAATTACTGATCAAGGCTAAACCATTCCTCTCCTTTCGACGCAGTCAGGAAAAACAAATCAATGATAACTTGAATGGATACTTTGGTTCTATATTAAAAATACAATCACATTTCTAACAAAAGAACTTTAAAATAGACAAAAATTTCCCTACGTAATTGTAACTCACGAGTAGTCGTGAAAAAAGTATCTCATTGTGAAGAAAACAGCTCTTAAGTAAATAAACAATTAGCATAATTAATTAAACAGTACGGTATAATTAAGTTTCCTTTGAAAAAAGTCTTTTATATCTCCGTAAATTCGCAACACTTTTGATTGTCTTTTATCTTACGACACTACGTACTTAATATTCATAGCTTTCCCCTGAAAACTTATTTCAGGATAAAATACAGTATGCGGTATTTCAGTGCCTGTACTATGAATTGTTAAAGCAGGACAGTTGTTGATGTGGGAGCAAGATAGCGCTCTACATTTCGCGTAGGGGCGTCTCGCTTACACAATGGCACTTACTATTTTAAGATATCATAGTAAGGGAACAGGTCAGATATTTCAGTTTCATAGGAATTCTTTTACTTTTGGTTGTTTGTGGAGGCTTTCAGTTAATACTTCTTGTTAGCTACGTGAGATAGCTACGAGATGCTACGAAGTTTGCTACGAAAATGAGTTTATGAATATTGTTCATGACTATATGCATTACTTAACTTAAATGTTATTTTTCTGGCTACATGGGAATAAAGTTATTCGTTGCTGTTTGGAGTCATCGTTGATGATTAATTTATATTCTGGCTTGCAAAAGTAAATAATGGGAAATAAACAATAATGGGAATTCCAGTGTATTTCAACATCGCTACTGACATAATCACTTTTCAATTAAACCATTTATTTAGTTTTTTCACTTCAAAATTCCGTACGATATCAATAAAGGCAAAAAAATAAAATTACTAATTTAAGAACCTCCCTCAAAGTCGATTGAAAATAAAAATAGAACAACAAAACAATTGTTTGTATCAAAACAATGGACAAAGCTACTTAAGTTGATCGATATTTGTAAAGTTATTCCGATTCAAAGGTATTTTCCAAAAGAGGGTAGAAGGGGCATCCCAATGGGATGATTTTATTCTCCCCTTGTTACTTGTCAGTATTCCCTTGTCTCTACCCTTTTGTTTATCATAATGTGACAAAAATATGACCGGTTATATCTGTTTTCTGTTATTCAATTTATATAAAGATATTTTTTTTCAACATGTAGGTCAATTGTAGAAGTCAAATTAGAGAAGAATTATTTCAAAAATATACCAAGTATGCAAAGAATCGTACAAAAAAAACACTCAAGATTTCTACTTTATAATTTTGTTATTCAAAGCGTTACTTTCATTTTTACAAATGTATAAAAATAAACAGATTCACTTTCTTTTGACCTTTCTGCATCATGCTTCAAAGACTGCCCAAAAATCTCCAGACCTCTTCAAGAATATACGGTCCAATAACTCAAAAAATAATTTAATGATACTTGAAAGACTTTCACAGCGACTGACCTATGTCTAAAGACGTAATATATTTTATTATTAACTAGCCGTAGCCCGCGGCCCCGCCCGCTACAAATTGAAAAAGAACCCACGGGAACATAAATCGGCATAAAAACTATTCTATGTATCAATCCTAGTTATACAGTTCTAAGTTTCATCTAAATCCGTTCAGTGGTTTTTGCGTGAAAGAGGAACAGACATCTATACATCCTTACACACAAACTTTCGCGTTTATATTAGGACTAAGTATCCATTCGTGTAGCTTCAAAGAAAGGTAAAAAGAAAATATTGAGAAAAATATGTTTTGTTTGTAGATCGCTTTGTTTGATTAAAAGCTTGTGATTGATGACTTATATTAGTTGATGCGCAATTTGGCCCGCGTGTGATGTAGGATTTTAGGATTCACGCATCTTCTCTCCATTTTTGTAATATATATTTCATTACTGTTTTGCTTCAAAAAAACAAAGAGTGCTGGTGTATGTATACATATATCCTATAGTCTTTCTCAATAAATGGCCTATCTAGCTGCCACCCAAAAAATCCAATCAATTGAAATTAATTCAAAATCTGCTCCATTTCAATTAAGTTTCGTAAAGTTAATTCACCTGTTAACAATCTATGCGGGTGATAACAATATAGGTCGAACAAGTAATCTGATCTGGTACATGCGGGTGTGACGTCATCAATTAGATCGGATCACTCGACAGATAGACTGGTTAATTAGTAGCCAAGTACTGAGTGGTTAAGTGAACGCGGTTGTAAGAGGACTTTGGATTTTGACTGCGGTTTTAGCATATTACAGTATGTTAAAGCTCTAATTGACGTTGATGTGATTTGGTGAGTCTTTTTTTTAAACTATTCGACCATAAAATACATTTTTTTATGATTGGTTGTAATTGTCTCTTTGTATGGTAAAGATTTTCTAGATTATTGAATACATATTATTTCTTTTGCATCATCAACACCCATCTTCTACAGATCTCACTTTGCCAGAAGAAAATTCCTAAAGAGGCAATTCGCCCGTGTATTTTTGGAATTTAATTAAATGTTTTTTTTTCTGTGTGCAATAAACTATTACAATATTATAATTCGTTTTGGTAATAGGCAGTAATATTATACAATAAAGTACGGAAAAATTACTTATTTTCGAACAGAATGTCAAAGCCGAAAATAAATGTAATTTTCCTTAGACAAAACATGTAAGTTAAATAGTTCTATGGATGCCTCAATAAACTATCCAAAGCTCTCTAACTTTCAACATCGCAAATAAATATGAAAATTCATCTATACAATACACATACCTATTACAAATGAACCTAAAAAAGGCCATAAACCATGTCAGTTTCACCCCATAGGCCATCTACCACATACATTTCAGAATGATAGATGACGCCTAATCTATGTTTTATCAACTTGAGGCATGAGGTCACAAATCTTACGGCCTTGAGTTTATCTAACTACGTGATTGGTGGAAAAGAAAGAGAAAAATAATTTGGTTGTTTTTGCTTAAGTCATGTGGATATAGGGGACTCATGACTGCTCGAAGAGGAATTGTATTTTCTACTTTTTTACTATTAATTAAAGGCTGCATTTGGTTTCTAGCTGGTCCTAAAACTACTCTTCCATTCGTCCCTCAATTTATAGAGGATAAGCGGATCAGTCTTACCTTTATATTTCGTTTAATTTCACCTGACAATAATAGCTATGGCAGGACTCTAATGATGAAATTGTGAATGATTAAGCAAATCGGGTTTCAATTTTTCATCTGTTGAACATATACCAACACCTTTTTCAGGGTTCCGTATCCAAAGGATAAAAACGGAATCCTGTTACCGAGGCACCGGTGTCTATTGGTTTGTGACCAGGCTGTATCTTAAGAACTGTCATAGTAAGACAGTTGGAATTCGCAAAGATTATAGGTTTCTCTAGCCGCTATGAAAAGAAAAGAATATCAAGCAAGAGTGTTACGGTTTCAAATTGATTGGAAAGCAATTTTCTTTTCCTTTTCAGTTTCTAAATACATCAACAACTAAAAATGAGTCATTTCAACAAGATTGAGGTTTTTAGGCCAAAGGGGAAAGTATCCTTTTTCAAGAGTGTTCTAAAAATTCTCGTGTACTCGTATTTTGGTAAAATAAAATCGTACTCACGTATGTATCAAAGTTTGAGAACTTTTTTTACACCTTTGTTATCGCTTTAGGGATACTTTTAGGGTTCCGTACCTCAAAAGAAAAAAACGGAACCCTTATAGGATCACTTTGTTGTCCGTCTGTCCGTCCGTCTGTCCGTCCGTCCGTCCGTCCGTCTGTCAAGACCCTTTTTCTCGGGAGGTATGAAGCTGAAATTTATATCAATTACTCAGGTCTACTGTCCTTTGAAGCTGTGAAAAAATCAAACTTCTAAGCCAACGCAATCAAAAGATACAGCCGTTTATGCTGCAAATTTTCGACACTTGCAAGGGAATCAAAACCTACAGGGTGCTTCCCGTGAACTCAGAATCTTGAAATTTGGTACGAAGCAACGTCTTATAGCATAGATAAAGGAAAAATTACGAAAACCATAATTTTTTCGTTATATCACATAATATATATTTTTTTAATAATTTTAAACTTACTACCTATTTCCTCATAAACGCGTAGAGGTATTAAATTGAAATTCATACCAAATACTCAGGTCTATAATACCTTTAAGCTGTAACAAAATCAAACTTCTATGTCAACGCAATCAAAAGAAACAGCAATTTAAGCTGCATATTTTGAAACTCGCAAATACTCGCAAGGGAATCAAAACCTAAAGGGTACTTCCAGTCGACTTAGAATCTTGAAATTTGGCATGAAGCAACGTTTTATAGCACACATAAAGTAAAAATTCCGAAAACCTTAAATTTTTGGTTACATTACAAAATATATAACCTTGCAGGTTTGTACGGAACCCTCGGTGCGCGAGTCCGACTCGCACTTGGCCGGTTTTTTCTTGCTTTTCCGAGTCATGACTCAAATATTGTTAAATTGAATGCTATAATAATTATAATTATTTTTATTATGCAACTTACCGATGTATTTATATTAATTTATTTTGTATCTTTTTCAGGTAATACAACAAAAACTTCTTTCATCATTACGTTTCAAACGGTAAATTATAATTACACTACCTTTCAAAATTAGCATAACACAAATAAATCTGTATAAATTTATTTTCTACAAAAAAAGATTCATTTTACAGTCTGTTTCTACTTCAATATGTTTTGTATCTCAAAGGTATGAAAAACTGTGTTCCATTTTCCTATCTTTCCGTGGCCCCATGTGTACCACGCTCCGATGACACGAGTCAATGGGTTGAAGTCAATCTGTATTTTCTATTCGTGACTGTATTCCACGAATCTGATGGATGGAACGTTGTACGAAAAACGTAAATGTTTACTTATGTTCTTGGTTACACTAAAAAGTATTAAAATTTTAATTGTCTGTTTCAAAAGGTTATATTGCAATTACTAACCGTTGATAGCGATCCCGCCCGTTACTTATCGAAAATGATACCACGAGAACATAAAATAAAACTATCTGAAAATTTTGGCTAAATCCGTTCAGTGGTTTTTGCGCAGAAGAAATAACATTCATACTCTTTTTTCATTCAAACTTTCGCGTTTATAATATTACTAGTATAAATATTATCTTTAATTTATTAAAATCAGAAATAATTTAATATAAAATTACAATAAAATAAAGCTTTTACAATTTCGTAAGCTTTAAATGAACTGTCAGAGACACAACCCAATGACTCGGAATCTAATATGTTAGATATAGTGACTTGTATGGCGACAGTGAGTTATAGTATAAGGAACGGAGTTATTTGTTACGAGAGTGATTGCTTACATTTCGTCCTAGTTTCGTAAGTGATATGAATCGGGAGCTAAATAATTTCATTTCTTGTTCAATTAGAAGGGGCTTTTAAGTTATATTGTAATCTAATTCTAAGGTAATGGTATTTTCTCACGATTTTTATACACTAACTTTTCTTTTTTGTTTGTCGTTTTGGGTCGATTTTTGCAACTCAATTTTGAAGTACTTCCCGATAAGCTAGCAGGCTGAAATTGTTTTGAGGTTATCCGTAAGTCCGTCACCAAGTTATATCTTGCTCAGAACAAGCATTCGTTAATCACACAGACGCCTGTGAATCGAACCCGTTACGAGTCGCGCACAGTGGGTTTGGCATGATGACCTCAACCACTCGGCTATCCGTGCAGTCAATCAAAGAGGTTGACTTCAAAAACCTTTTTTCTTTTAATTATCGTTCTTGAATATCATGTATATGTCTGTAAAATCTATAAATACTCTTAAATGTTACGTAGTACAATATTTATATTAGCCGTAAAGTTAATTGCGTGGGTGTCTTCCCACGCAAATTGCCAGGATTTTTCTAAACGTGTGGGCGATTCTTGTTACCTTCCGATACTAACGAAAGCTGAATAATGAATAAAGGATTAACAATATATATTTGGAATTGATTTATTTTTAGCAGGAAATGCGATTGTGTTTTTTTATGTAGGCAGATACCTGGCTTTTGATGCAAGGTATTTTTAACGTAAATTGTATGTGCAAATGCGATGTCGAAGACAGTATTTTTTCAAGAAACCTGTGCAATTAGCCTGATCAGGTTAATTGACCGTAGCAAGAGTAACTACGGTAAATTTCGTAACGTAAATTATTTTCACAAACTAAAAAACTCACTTTTTTTTTTGTACATTTTCTTTCTTACGGTAAAGGAAAATAAGAATTGGGACCGATATGGCAACGAGTAAAACCGCGCTCATGGGCAAAAATGATTAATATATATAAAACTTCTAAAATTCCCCAGACTTTAAACGTCATTCTAATAACATTTTATCAAAATCAGTCCAGCCGTTTTTATAGTTGTAAATTGCATTGTCATCGCTTTTGAAGCTACTCTGAAAATTTCAGAACTAGCTTATCAGTTCCTCAGAATTAGCTTACAAAAATAGAACCGGAACGACAAACAAAATAGGGAGTGTATAAAAAACGATGGAATAAGAGTCGGGACCGATATAGCAACGAGAAAAACCAGGCTCTGAGATAAAAATCAGTTAGATCATATTTAATACACAGTCCTTAAAAAAGTACTTATTGTTAAGTACTCACCAAGGTATTGACTTATTCTGGTAACACTATTTACCTCCCGACTGTTACATAATATTAATCCGTGGCCTTAATTATAACCCAATTAGCGAACAACTATGAACATGATTTAATTTAACGATCGCGTGTTAATTTGTGTCAAAAACCTTCTACCGTAATTGAATTATGTTAAAGAAAACGTAAAGGTAGGTGTACAACCACTTCTGTTAGTAAGATTATAGCAATCGTCGAAGATAGACGGCGTAGAACAATGTCTTCCTATGTGGGATCTCCTGGTTGTGGGATTATTATTCTATCCTCTTTATCATTCTCAATTTGTCTGTATTTTTATTTGCTACCTCAGAACTTCGGGCCGGATGAATCGATTTTGTTGATTCTTTTTGATTTAACGTAAAATAGTTGTCATTTATTTTCGTAAAATTTTGTCTAGTGAGACGAGTAGTTTTTTATTTAAATGAGGTACGTTATTTTTCTAAAGAAAATATCGTTTCTTGAGGGATTTGTGTGAATAGGCTCAGTACAGGCCAATAAAATTTACTTTAATTTATTAGCAATGGGTCAAAAATAGAATAGAATTAGTGAAATAATACTAAACAGTAAAACCATTTATTTGCAATAACGGTGATAATATACGTCACGAAACCAAACCACAGTAAAACCTAGAATGTAGCTCTCACGCAACACCGCCATCTAGTGAAGATACTAGTGAACTATTAAAACCAATATAAAACCGAACACCTATAAAGAGGGGAGGGACATTAATAGGTGCACTGCCGACCCCTAAACGAATATAGGCGTGAAGTTTCATAGTACGATGTAAAAAGTAGTGACCCGTGTATTGATTACATGGTCGGTTTATTACAGAGCCAATCGGTCCATTTTTATCGGCTATTTATACATTTTATTGACTTTCCCTTGTATGAGAACCTGGGGAACATTTATGATCGATGGGAGCTTGCTAGGTATGGCAACATTTAAGTTAAAAGTTGCCATGAAATTTGTGTAAAAAATGTGCTGAATATTATAAGTTACATTTTTTTGGCTACCAGCATACGAAAAACATCTATTAACATTACTATAATATTTAGTAGGTTATTCATGTTATTAAGAGAGATTATAAAAAAATAAAGTTTTGTTTTTGTCAAATAATAATGATAGTCTGCCCGTAACCATGATACCTGCAAAGGTTTCGAAACGTCGGGAACTAAAATCTAAAATTAAACCGCGATAAAATCCGTAAAAGTAGTTTCATTTCAATGTCTAACAATCCCGTAAACCTAAGAAACCACTACTTAATAATGATCTTAATTACAAATTCAGTCAACAAACTCAGACTCCTAGACTTTGTTTTCAGCAAACGAGATTTAAAAGTTGAAGTCAAAGTCGTGTGAAATGGTTCGAAAATCCTAAACAAAACTTTAAAGCCCTTGTAAAATTCCTTCAGGCTAGTGCAAATTGAGTTTACAGCTACAAAAATATGACTTATTGACAACCGTATAACAGTTGCATTTAAGTCAAAAATATATAAATATAAAATTACATCTAACTTTCCAAAAAATGGGAGATTGCTTACATTCAGCCCTAGCCACTTTCCACAAATCCATAAAATCCAAAAATGACCTCTCCGTTATAAAACCCTACGCTAATCCACCGTCGGTTCATATCAATCAAGACTGAAAACAAGCAAAATTAACCTTCGCTACCCCCAAAGGAAAATTAATGGCTGTCAATAAAGTTTCAATCTTTTCCCGCCAAACTACGCGGCCATTATCCCGACGCCATTTTGGAATACAGAGGGCTTACATCACCTTTTACAATAACGTAACTGCGGGTGTGAAAGAGACGTTGCTCTACGTTCTATATTGTCTCTATATCTCTATCCTGCTTCAACAACGCCAACGTTATTTTAGAAGATGGTGGTAGTATAATAATTCAGTAAAATGGCGGATGACTGGCGTGTTTCGTTGATACGCGGATCTATTATGGTGTTTACGAAAATGTTTTTTGTTGGAAAACCTTTTCTGTTAGGTAATTGCTTTTCTTTCTTAGGTGTGAAGGTAGGGCTATGGTTAATTAACTAGATATTGTTGGAATCCGTTCGATAATTAATCACGGTTAGTTGTGGAAAGTCGGGGAAATTTTTTGATTTAATATTGCGTAGGTTGTTTTTAAGTAATTTCGTTTTATATTTGATACGACTGCACGGATACTCAAATGGAACAATATAAAGGGGTGAACGAATGCTTGATTGTTTGTGGAAGCCCTCGTGACACTAGTTTTAAATTCCATAACACTTTAGAAAAACAAAAAAACTAGTTCTCAGACCGAAAAACAATATATTCAGAAGGCTACCTCTGTCAAAAAACTGAAAGAAAAGAAAAATGGTTACACACATTGTAAATAATAATCAAAAAGTAACTACCTCCAAAACATTCGTTAGCAACAAACTAAAAATACATACATATTTAATCCTCATTTCAAGCAATTTCAACATTAATTTCATTTGAATTCTCTTCGAATTGAAATTCTATACAATCAGGACAATATTCCGTTTCTCGGCCATTAAAATGTTATTTAATATTAAAACTCAAATTAAAGGTTTATAAGCCCAGTTACAAATAAATAAGATACTTATAAACCATAGCAACACAAGTCACCCACTTGATGACTAAGTTTCTATGCAGCTAGACTTAGAAACTTTCAGATGCAAAGTACATGGGCACGAATATATAAATACTAAATTTATCAAAAACTAGCTGTTGCCCACGACTTCGTCCGCGTGGTTAGCAGATATAAGTTATGATTTATATCTGCCCTGATTTTTCCACATTTTCCATTGTATTTTCACACACATTAGTCGCAGGGTAATGGTTTATAGCCTAAAACCTTCCTCAATTAATGGTCTGTTCAACACAAAAAGAATTTTTCAATTTGAACCAGTAGTTCCCGAGACTAGCGCGTTCAAACAAACAAACAAACTCTTCGGCTTTATATATTAGTAAAATAGATTTGTACAAAACTTGTACATACAGGAAGCTCATGTTCCTAGCAACCATCTTGCCCAGTGGAATTTCTACAATAGAAAGCATCAGTAAAAACTATAGGAACATATTGAAGTGACATTTCAAATTAATTAGTCACGTGACTTTGATCTGTCAACTCCATACATTCAAGCGTATACTATCAAAGGTTGAGTCACCAAAGTATCTCGTGGCTAGAGAGGCAGATAATCATTTGTCAGAATCAATACTTTGAGTACAGCAATATTGAACTGATTACCTACAAGATAAATATATATATATATATATATATATTTTGGCAAATCTGAAAACATTTGTTTTCGAATATGGTGTGGTTCTATATTCATATCTATTCCGCTTCGGAACAAACCTATATCGAGCAGCCATTGAGTATTAGCTGTCGATTGAAAAGAGTTCAAACTATTGCTATTGCACGAATTGCCACTAGTCTCAATTCCGGAAAACTCAATCTCTCTCGTTTAAAACAGAACTCTATTCTGTCGGAAGTCTACATTAAGTCTGAAAGTTGTAAACATGTTTTTCAGAAGCTTCATTTATTATGCGAGCTGTTTTTCTTAATAGCATACGTAGCTCTTCTTCATATACAGCTACACTAAATACATATAAACCGCTTCAATTTCAATTATTTGAACTCCAAAAAAACTATATCTGCGACAAATACCTGCAACTACGTGAACGATTTATGCTAAATATTACATATTATAGTTTCATTCCCGCATTATTGTGATCGCACGACTAGTTTCGGATCCAAACACCGTCTTAATCTTAAGCTGACATGGCGAAGCACTGTATCATTTGAGTATGAAGCATCCTCACGAAAAATCACGAAAACAAACTATCCAAAAGTTACCATCGCCGTGTCATCCCACTAATATCATAGCAAAACTTCCAATAAATCTTAATCGAAGCCCAAATGTTCGTAAGTTTCTTGGTTGATGTTGACTGCGGCCACCTATCATCGGACGACTGGGTGTGGTCATGTTAACCCACATTCACTCCGGTCCAACTGACCTACTAAAACATAATGGGAATTTCGAAAACAATTTTGTTATTTTTGATGAGTGAGCAGTATTTGATTTACCTTTTGGTAAATTATGGGGTGGAGTGAAGAGTGTATTTGTTCGAAAAAAATCTGTGTGTTTTTAGTTTACCTTCTACATCTAAATATGTTGGCAAGATTAATTCTTCGATTTATACTCGGATAGTATAAGTCATTGAATATGTTCAAAATATTTTTTTAACTATAAATAATCTTAACTTACGACTTAACTAAATGAACATAAACACTCGTGTAAATAGTTAACATTAAGCAGCCGATTTTGAATTATTTTTTTGTGTTACAAAGAAAAGTTCCTAGCCAAATAATTATTAAAGGACCGTTAATTTCTGCCCTAAATTGGACTTTTCATTTTAAATTCCATATTTTTATAGATTTCATATAGCATAAAAGTCTAGCTTAAAACATTTCATAATACAACCAAGATCTATAAATAGAAACAGAAGTTAATAAACCTCAGAAGGCCCTTTAATATCCTTTAGACTGTAACGTAATGAGCTATCAAGCTCTATGCCGCGTCTGGGCTCGCAGCCTCAAGACAAAACTATTTTGATTAGCAGAACTGACAACGGACTAATCAAAGTTGTCAAGATGAAGCCACGAAACAGGGGGCTCTTGGAAGACAACGTTGTATTGCTAATTTAAATGGAATTAGCATTTGGCATTTTGAGAACATGGCTTATTGCGTTAAGTTTTTAGGGGACTACTGACACCTCTGGAATTACCCTTATTGAAGCTGTGAAAGCGAAACAGTGAACATCATTACGTAAGGAAGGGTTTCACTCAGACAGTAGAGATGATGACTAAGTATAAAAGCTGAAATCTATTTAGTCCCTCAGTTAGATAATTAAAAAGTATTAAACATGTCTAAGTAAGTTTCATCCACAGTCTTTATTTATTTTTTAATTTCTTGCTTAAAAAATAGGAATAAATCCTTTATTAAAAATATCAATATATAGATAACATACCTTAAAGAATCTGTTGTGGAAGAGATTCTTTTCTACGGTTTCTACAGTATTTTTTCTGACTCACCTATAAGAATAACGATTCATTATCTGCCCATTACCTGCTCATATTACAAGAAGTAATTCACCAACTCCTAAACTTCCTCATTCTATTTATCCCTTTCACGCTGATTTCGAAGCCACGCTTCCTACGTCAGACAAGCGAGCGTCCTTTGTTTACATAATTAATCTATGCCAAAAGGTAATGGCGTTGTTCGCGTGTACTTTTTGCGGAGTTTCACACGTACAGGGAGAACAGGGAAACTTCAAAGACTCGTGTAATACGGGGAGGCTTGAGGTGCGAGGCTAATTGTAGACAGGCAGGTGTGTGCTTGTTGGAAGACAGGATAAGTGTTGAGAAAGGTTTTATTTGTTCGTTAAGGTAGATGTAAATTCTAGATTTGATATCTGGGACAGCCACGCTACGCAAATTACTCATTATCGACCTCTCTCGAACAAAGCTATTTTTATTTAATCTATTTTAGCCAAACCTAAATGCGGCGAGTCCGACTCACAATTGCCAGTAAAAACACCCTGTAAAAAGGAGCCAACTTGTTTATCGTTAATATATTCACAAACACCCACAAAATCACTTATCGGTGGTACTATTTCCGCCAACTGATCTAAAGATAAATTAAACTAACGTTAATGTAGGTACTTTGATGTTAATTGATTTCGCGTCGACTTGGAACCAAAACCGTTTCATTAACGGAATTGATTGATTGATTTAACTAATCTCGAAATTAGAGAAGTTGGGAAACGTTTGTGAGTGGTGTGCGTTGATGTAGAAGATATACGAAGTTAGTGATATTTGACATGGCTCTGCTACCTGTGCATCGGTCCGTCCTTCTGTGACCACGCTATATCACATGAACTATGATAGCTATACAGTTGAAATTTACACGGATAATGTTTTCTCTTACTACTGTAACAACAATATTGGTGAAAAGATAACTTAAGGTTATTAAACGATTGGTCATAAATTGATGAGCGACGATTTTTTTTTTGCAAAATTTGTTTTTCGGCCATTATTTTGTCAATTTCGGATTCATATTTGGAATTCAGTTTCTTTTTAAAGTTTTTGTTCGCCTATATTTCGCGATCGAACATGCACCTAGAATATACAAATAAATCCATACACAGAACCGCATCACTACACCAAAAAGTATTACGAAAACACAAATACCTAAATATGAATAAGCAATACAAGAGCTACCAGTTTACTTTACAAAGGTTCTAAGAACTAGTCTATGGTTACGTTTACATAACTAAGGGAAAGTCGCAAAGCCTGACTATTTGTTAGGATTGGACCTGAACGAATAATACCCAGGATTGAGAAGACATTATAGTTATTATAACAAATGGTTCAGCTGCATTCCGGGTACTCGGCAATCGAGTAAGAATTACAGATAAGCTCTGGGGTTTAGGAATTTTAGATAGTTTGGAACAGAAATGGAAGGAAATAGAAAAGTCGTTACTCGAGAATAATCTCAGTAGCACAGCCGGGTCACAAAAACCGGGAATGAATATAGCATCAGACGACAAAAGTAAACCTGATTTCGTTGATTAGTCATTTCAGCTTGTGTAGCTGATTCCACAAGAAATGTTATTAGGACAAGATAATCTTGAAACGTTGTCAACGCAAATGTTTTTCTGAGATAACGGTATTATGATACGTAAAACTGACTAACTATACCCGAAACAAAAGCGATGGGGGAGTAAAATAAAATCAATTTGCAAATGAATGAAGTAGAATAATAGCAGTGCGAATGTGGAAGAGAGATGACAATCACACTTCGACAACCATAATTCACTTTAAAACGTGTAAAAAGGATCAAGTAAAAAAGGTATTTGCTCAACAGAAGAACACAAAAAAGGTTACATACAAATATGTGAAGCGAATTCCCGTAAACCTTTCCAGCATTTTAAACCTTAACGAGTACAATACATTTTACTGTAATAGTGAACTGCTTTGCTATGATAGACGAGGAGCCATTGATACCCCGACAGGTAGCAAATTCGCCCACTCAATACTGGTGCAGCATGTTTTATGGAGACCAAGTTCAATATGATACGTGCCAGAAATATTGATTGTTCGGGGAATTTTACAGCGCTTTGTCGTGTGAATTGAGGATGTGTGTCCTGATAGTTTTTCGGGATTTTTTGTTGTTTTAAAGTTGACCAAAAGCAGGTAATAGTTTCAATTGGCTTGGCATTTATGCTAAATAAAAAAAATACATTTATTCCTTCAGCAAAGTGACATAAACAGAATTGTGATTGGAGCCTCTCTTTAAGCAAAAATGATACGAAGATTTTAATTAAACCTTAACTGAAGCGTAGGGTGACAATGGGTACATGACAAGAACAAGAGATGGGGAATGTTGAGAAATATTAGCCCAAAATACTATTAGAATGGCTGAAAGTTGACCTTTTCAAATATGAATAAATAATTAATTTCTTCATTTGGAACAAACAAACCTTAGCACAGTATCTGCTTTATTAATACAAACGTTATTTCAGTGAGTTATTCAAAGTGTATAAGTATTAATTAGACAGAAAACTACATAGAAACACTAGAGATATAATTTGAAAATGATCAATTAAAAATTCAAATAAAAAACCCTTAGCCGACCTTCACAAATAATTATAAGTCCTACTACACGTATATAAGACTCAATTTCCTCTAATATAACGTTTTGCATTTTTCTTAATATTCGCATATTCCTTTGAAGAGTTTTTCAACGCAAAAGTTCAAATTGTTCTGTTTATTTTCCACGTCTACTTACGCCCAGACGTTTAGGTGTTTTCAAACATCAAAGTTTTTTGTGAAGATATCTATTTAATAAACAGTTTCATGGAAAACTAGTGATCTATATTTAGAATTACTGAAGACGTTTAGTTTTTGGAGTTCCGTTTGTTAATGTAAAGATGAAAATAGTGTTTGTTTTTTTAATGGATTTCTATCAAACAGTAAAATTTATACGTCTTAATGAGGTCCCACAGATGGGCAAAGGGTTCTCCCGTTTTCTTCTTGTTTTTTTTTCTTTTTGGCTTTGATTAAATTATTTAAAGTCTATTCAAAATACCTTTTATTGTTTTGCCTGAGTCATTGACAGTTAGTCAAATGAAAAATATATCTTTGTAGTTTTGTGAAACATATAAAAATGTTTCACATGTTTATTTGCAAATAGACTTTTTACCTGTAATTTCTGAATACGAAAGATACGGAACACTCAGTGTTAAAAGAAATCATACCAACCCACTCTCATGTGAAACTATCAATTACAAGAAATGTTTTCGTGTGTGTGTGTTGCCTAAATATTGACGTGTTATTTTTGTTTGGTCTATTTTGGAGTCACCTTGAACCGGAAAACCTGGTCGAAGTTTTGTGTCTATAGAAATTAAAAATACTCTTTTTCAGCGTGTTTACTTACTTCATGGGAATGCTCGATCAAATATTTTTTGGAACTCTGAACCTTGTTTTTCGCATATAAAACAGGCAAATGTTGCAGAAAACCAAATTAGACAAATGACTGACTGAAAACACACGATGACCTTCGCAATTTTATCCATCACACTAAAATGGACCTTATACACATACAACAATAGATATTTCCGCTTGCAAAAAAGGTAGATTCCGAAAAAAGGGGAAATTATTCGAACGTGTACAAAACAATTTATGAAATACAGCGGGTTGTACAATGGCGGGGGTATTAAGCAGGGGTTTATCTGTGACGTCGTAAGCCTACCTGACCGGGGGAGGGGGGTGACCCCTCCTCCCCTTACAGAGTGGTGTGACGAACGATCTGCGTTTTTGTTACAGGTAATATTGTTTTAGGTATTCAATGAAGCAATTTTAGTTGCTCTTGTATAATAATTAAGTATTGAGCCGTTCTTAATATTATGAATGTGAAAGTAGTACCGTATATTTAGCTCGCATTCAATAAAATTTGGTAAAAAAATACAGGCAACATTTATTTTGACTGCGATATGTGTAAGCCTCAGGGCAAGGCTGAAAGGACAGCTAGTTGAAAATTTAAGTTTTTTACATTGATTCGATTTTTTTCTCGCCTTTAGGCAACCACTGTAACAGACGACACGGACGGCCAAACTAAATAGCTATCTACACGAAGAAGAGAGAATCATCATTTTAAATAAGAAGTTCAAAAAAGTATTTATTCAAAGATTTCCAATAAATGCAAATCTGTGAACCTTTCCAACAAACTCAAAAAGTAACTTCAATATAACATTCTACACGCTATGCATGAAGTATTCTCACATGAAACATTATACATGCAAACTTTTTCACGTAAATGTACAATCTAGTGCAATGCAACATTTGCCCTAGTTTTATCGATAACGCCGGCATTACATACAGCTAATTACATTCAAAACGGGAAGCATCATTCATTATTACTGGTAAGCAAACACCTACAAAGTTGGTACACCAATTATATTTCAGTACAAACGAATTTTATCCTTAATACAAGGTATTTTGGTGGAAATTCCTGTGTATGTAGAGTTGAAGAGTTATTTTGCTGTGTGGTGTATTGTATGTGTGTTTGCTTTGTTTATTGTATGGTGCCGTAATAAATGCAAACAACAGAATGTCAAGTGTGAATGAAAGTGGATTTATGAATGTTTTTTCTTTACGTTGGCGGCCTGTTTGATCATTTGCTAGAGTGGTGTGTTTTGGGTCACGTTTTGTCCAGGTAGCCTTTATAAATTGCCTCTATAATGGCTTGAACAAAGCTACTCAAATATATGTTTTGATAGTTATTTTTTGGGATTCAAACAGGTACCCATAGGGTAGAATCGGAAGCCTTTTACTGAAAATCCGCTGTCAGTCTGCCTGACGAAAAATATATAGGTATACTAGTTGACCCAGCAAACGTTGTTTTGCCTAATGAATTATTTCTAGTTGTATGCATTTTTAATGCCACATTATAAAAAAAAAACAACAAAAAAATGCGTCCAAAAAATAAAATATTTTTTTTAGTGTGAGCAACCATAAGCCGATTCTCAGATAAACTGAATACGCGTATAAAATTTGGTAAAAATCGGTTAAGCCGTTTCGGAGCAGTACGGTAAGTAACATCGTGACACGGGAATTTTATATATTAGAAGATGAAGAAGATTCAATACAATCAACGTTTTCTTAGAAAGCTATTTATAACCGCTTGGGCACTTAAACTTCGGTTATTATTCTGTCATCGCAGAACCCCTGAAGTTGTGTGTTGTGGTTATTCTTGCATTCCTGTACATTATTCACTAAGTTTATCTACACAGATACAACTCCAGAGGGACTAGTCTATTCATAACAATAACAAAAATTGTGTGTTTTTCAGTTTGTTAGAAATTTATTTTGATATCAAGATTGTTTGGAATTTTTGATGTTGTATTATGTGCTAATTTTGTGTCTGGTCTAGACTTTTTTATGTCTTTCTGCTGAGGTTAATAAGAAATGTGACTGAAATTAAAAATATAGCAAGACATAAAGTGTGTGTGGATTTTATTATCTCTTACTTTAGAAACAAGTAAAACATGAATGTGTTATTTTTGTTAGTTCAATCAGATTTAAAGTTTACTATTTATTATTATAAAATTTTTTGTTTGCGTGTCTCGTAAGTCAATAATCTTTCCTTAGCAATTTTTATTACATTTTTTTAATAAATTAATACTCATCATGTATACACAACATAAAATAAATTCAAAAAACTCACTCACCAACCTCTTAAACTGCATGTAAATGTAATTTAACTCCAGGTTAACCTGCATAGCAGAGCTTAGCAAAGCATTCCTTGTGAGGCTCACCGCACAAGCCGGTGCCAGTCGAAGGTATTTTCATTAAAACGTCAGCGATACAAGCACGTCTAAATACACAGCTAGACAGGTAGATGGTATTCACAGTATTGAGTATGCAGCAAAAGGATAGAGATAGCTTTTGAATGTATGAATCGGCTCTATACATCGCTACTAGAAAGAAGGTAGATATAACTTAATTAAGGTTCCCTTTGAAGTCAAGAAAAATAATAAGAAGAGCATATAAAAAAAAAAAAATACCAATTAAATTGTGGAATACTAGCTCCTATCCGTGGGCCCGCTCGCGAAAATTGAAAATGATTCCATGGGAACATAAAATCGGGATAAAAATTATCCTATTTATTAATCCAAGTTATAAAATAAGAATGTACCAAGTTTCGTCTAAACCCGTTAAGTGGGTTTTTGAGTGAAAGAGTAACAAACATCCATTACAATGGATTTATGTTCTCCGGTTTAAATATGTGTGCGTAAGCCGTTGCATTAGTTAATTATAAATCAGCCTACTAAAAATTACTGTAATAATACAGTAATTGATAAGTTACTGGTACTGTTGTGTATACAATGCAATTATCGTTTCACTATCTTCCAGATGTAACCTCAAACGCAGTTCGAGTTTTTTGATCGAAAGAAAACTTAATTCTATCGATTAAAAAAATATGCTAATGTAATTTCATACATCGATTTCCATTACAGTTCATTTGGTAAATGACCATATTAAATTATCGATATTAACAAACTCTACTTTTTTCTACTTTAAAACGACTTTTTTGTTAAAAATAAATTTTGTTAGCTAAACCCGTTATCTAACAAACAATCGTTTCAAACATCCTCTCGTGTCAAACCATTTACGTTTGCTGATAAAAATGTACGTTGTTACGTTGTATTACGGTGTACGTAACATGCAACGGACAACGTAACCGTAACAGCTACGTTCCATATTACGTTTATTTTTCTCTTTTTTAGGCAATTCCGGTCCTTTTTGTTATTTTTAAGGGTGAATTGTGTGTTTGTGTATGGTTTGGGTAGGTATATTATGGATGTTTTTTTAGTAGAATATGTGTTTTCACATTCTTCTTGTAGGACGGCTAAACGTTAAGAAGGACAAAGGAAACTATCTAACTAATTATTAGCACTTTAAAGTTTAAGACTTAGCCTGACGTGTTTACTAATATGATTATGTTGACATGTGCGCGTGTGTACAGTACCTCTTCACAGCCAACGAAGTAGACGATTTTAATAAAATTTGACAGGTTAGTGAACATTTTTGATTGAAACATAGGCTACTTTTAACCGAATTCGTCAGAGGGTAATTTTTTTTGCAGCTATACCTGAAAAATCATCCTAAAAAAGTCTGGTATGCAGGCTACCAGGGTTAAAGGCAAAGCCTGTAGCTAAATTTTAAATAGACTATTGTCTTTCAATAATGTCTTTAATTAATTTTTTTGACACAAGGTTGATTAATTTCTTAAAGGTTGTATAAGATAAACTCAAAAATCTTTTTTTTAACCAAAAGACCGCAACACTTTAATCAAATGTTTCAAGAATAAAAATCACGTTCTCATATTATAATATTCTTCGCTTCACAATGAATAATTCAAGTTTAGTGACGACCTGACATCGCCAGCTGCGTCTGATATAGCCGGAGAGCCTACTAACATTACTTAAAGTAAACACTGTTCATGTTGAGTAACAGAGAAAGCGATATATACCGTGTAGAGCACTGTCTCGCTTTCACAACAACAACAATCCTATTTTGCGAGGTCTGTGGCATGCTTCAAGGATTTGTGGGGATAGTTTCAAACTTATGATATTTATTTCTACAATAATAATGTGAATTCATATGAAGTCGTTTGACGTAATAGTTTACATATACTAGATTATACTTTGCTAAAACATTTTTACATTAAGGAAATGTGAAATAATAGAATTGATTGCAATAGCAAAATGTTAAGCAACTTAAATGTTCTTCGGAACCAAGCAACTTGATAGTCATGCTACGGCGTAGCGAGTAATGAACTCGTAGACACTTTTCATGCTACGTGGAAACACAAGTGATTCTTTAAAACTTGTGTAGCCTCGTACCAAGGTATTGTAGAGCAACGTGTATTTTATAATATGTGATGAATTTTAATTTACTTTATTCGTACATTATACTACTATTAATTCTTATAAAGGTTTATTTTTAACAAATCTTTGCTACAAAAAATATAAAATACATATTTACAAAACCAAGTAATCTATATTCAGGTGAACGTCGTAAATGTCAACCGAGGTAAGAATTACTATCTGACAAGTCAATAAGGATAGGCTCAGCCTGTTTATTTATAGTGTATCTTTATGAGCACTACATTATCATTTTTACGATAAATAACGTCTTCTAGCCCTGTGGGTGTCGGTAAAGATAGCGTTTTGCTTTGTATATCAGAATTTAATATAAGTAACGGAATAGATCGTTTTTTATAACAATCGGTACTGTTGTTATTAAAATGGCAATTTTTGATAAAAATCTGTGTTATTTTAATATTCGATTATTAATTCTTATTAAATATAGATTTTACCGCGTTTGTTGGAATCGCTATGCCTCATTTATATCAAAGTTAAAAAAAACCTACTTGACAATTTTATATTTGGTTTATATTTTGTAATCGCCTTTAATAATATTGGCGTAGCCCGCTTTAAAACAAAGGCATTTGTCTAATAGCCCTTCAACAATCAGAGTTATGTATTCAAAAATGTTTATTAAAAACATCTATACATATAATAAAATTGTAGAAAAGTGAAAACTGTACATTGAATATTTTTAAAAAAGAATAATTGGAGGGTGGTCTACGAACGATTCCGATGCCGAAAATATGATTTTTAGAATTTTTGTCTGTTTGTCTGTTTGTCTGTATGTATGTCCGGAAAGATCTCGGAAAGTACTGAATAGATTTGATTCATATTTTCAGAGAATATCAATAAGAGGTCCGGTCAACATACTTTTTACTTATTATCTCGCTTTTCGTTACAGGGGGTGAGCAGGAGTCTTTTATATCTATACACAAATATCAAATTATCTCATAAACTACTGAATATATTTCGTTCAAATTTTGCATGAACCTTATCGTACACATGATACAACAAATATAAAAAAAAACCATAACGCTACTCTGCAGGGGGCATGAGCAGTAAAGTTTTAAATTTTTGGACTCACCCGTAACATCGTGTAATACAATTATGAAGTGTATTTTCACCCCATTGAGTAGTAGGCAGCACGGTCATCAATTTACTCAAAAAACATCACGCTATTTATCTTAAGACTTTTGGCAGAGCAATAATAGGATTTTTTCGAAAGTAAATCATTTTCACAAAATCAGTCTTTTTATTCTCTTTCAAGTCTAATATAGGCCTACCGCGACTATCTTACAAGTAAAATAAAAGAAACATAAACTAATACGTTTTTTTTGTAATTGTTACCGTAATCGGTACATTTTTTAAAGAAAGGAACTTAAATTATTTTTATTTTTATTGATGTACTAAAATGAGTCAAGTTCAAATGTGGGATGCGGTAATATGATTTTGTGTTTATTTACGATAGGTGTATATACCTATGTTTTTAGCTCGGTAATGTTGGCGATGCTACTCCAAGATCAAAACATTCGTAGTGACACTCAACCCAAAGTTGCATGTAGTTCACATTGATCTCATCTATTATTATTCATAACAATAATTTACTAAAGGACACAGTTAATTATTACCTTGGTTCATCTGTAACAACTAGCAACAAAAATATAAACTTTCAAACAAAAAAAGCATTTCAAACAATGAAATGTCTTCTTAAATTTGCAACATTACATAGGCCAAAAGTATTTCGGATAAAAAAACCCTGAACTTGCATAAAAACTGCATAATAGGTATGCAATGTGAAAGATCTATAAGACCAAAGCTATCAATGAATAAGAGCGTACGCTAGACAGTTTTTGACATTATGTGTCTATTGATAGAACAATGTCTACTGATACCTGAGATATTTTTTCAATATTTTAACGATATGATCGGTCTACATCCGTCATTAGAGAGACCGCACACGTGGTCCTTAAAAAAATCCTTTAACAATTTATTGTAACCTCTACTTATTTAAAATTTTCTTCTTTCGTAGCCTGGTAAAAACAGGAGAAGGAACGAACTGAATGAGTATCTGAGATCCCAAAGCTAAGCCGACCTGGATTAGGAACATATTTTTGGAAATTTCTCCAATAAGGCTGATAATAGTGTGTAGTTATCAACACTTACATCCGTCATACAATGTCGGGAAATTCATTTTGGCTGTCGGTATCGACAGCGTAACCTCATAACCAACCTCATGTAGTCTTTATTTAAGTTCCATTTATGCAGTAGGGATGACGGTATTTTACTTCAATGATCGTCAGGTAGGTTAACGAATAAAATACGTAACTTTTCTTTGTAAATTGGTACAGTAAATAGAACTCATGCACATGAAGTCACTTTTATGTTCATATTTTTGTTCACAAATTACACATATCCTATATTTTAGATTATTGTCATTGTCAATTTAAAAAAAGGGGTGTCTGGTATATTTTTTTTCACGCTATTTATTTATCAGCAATTTAAAGGCAAATCATGACCAAAACACCAGGGGGCCAAGATAACACGTTTACCAACTTTTTTATTTTGGAAATATTCCAAATGTTTGTGAGGAAGATCAGTTTTAATATTAAGAGGACAATCAAACATAACGTGTTTCAGGAAACCGTTTATCTGGGCGCAATTTTGCAAAATCTTATATCTTATGACACTATGCAACATACACAGTTACCGAGCCCGACTCTCACTTCACCAGCTCCGTCCACAAAGATAATTTGACATCTTCTTTATATCGTCAGAAAACATCGTGTGTGAAAATAACAACTGTCTGGCTATCACTGTTCCTGAGAAACAGCCAGGTGACAGACAGACAAACGGACACCGGGGCCTCAGTAATATGGTTCTGGTTTACCTCTTTTGTTACAGTACAATAATAATTTTATGATACCTCATAATCACTGTCATAATCCGTCTAACAATTTCAGGTGTAGGCCGGCCAAAGAACAGACGTGCTCAAAAATCATAACCCACCCAATTAGAAAATGGAAACCCTCGAAAGTAAAACATTTTTAGCAGAAGTACTATGACTGAGTTATACCTTCTGTTATTTCATACTTGCATCTCCCCCCCCCATTTTAAAACGGCTCGATTTGTCCAACATGTCTTAACGAACACTCGCACATAATTCACGTTTAAATTAAAATACATAGTTCAATTCGTTCGGAAGCTATGATGTCACAGACAGACAGGCAGGCAGATATGTCAAAGTTATAAACCCCTCTTTTTGGGATTAAATAAGAAAAAGTCATTAAAACAGCTGTGAAATATTTGACACCAGGATAGTATCGTAAACGATGAAATGTGTTTGATTCAAACATTTGATAGTCTTTGGGCCGCTCAAGATTCATTATAATTTAGAAAAAAAAACAAGCTTAAAATGTAAAAAAAAGTGTTTCATTTTCAATGTTGCATTACATTTTTTCGATGATCGTTATTATTAAACTTCATAGTTTTTCACATCTTGAAAATCACGCAGACGAAGTCGCGGGCAACAGCTAGTAATACATAAAAAAACAACGTTAACCTCCTTATTGTTCCTATAAACCCATTTAAACAGCTCTACCTTTAGCTTAAGTACGGTACAGTAACAAAAACCAACGATTATCGACCTTCTTAAAAATCAATTCCACCTTCAAGTAACATGGTACTTGGAATTGAAATCAAGGACCGTATACTTGATCCAAGACATGAGGTGGGAGAGCGAGATAGCACTCTACAGAGCATAGAGCGGCCTCTCACTTCCACATCTGTAACCGTCTTGGTTTAGAAGTTGGGCCCCTAGCAATATACTCGCACGGTATCATTCCCAATGAATTATTCAAGTGTCGCTCTACAAACGATCTGCCAACATCGACGTTACAACTTAATGCCTTAATTTCTATTAGCATGTGGCTGTAATTTACAGCCCACGTGAGGGACGAATTAATTTATATTTGAATAGATCTTACGAGTTGTGGGGATGTTAGTCGTTTTATTGTTTTTATTTCTCTCAAGCAACTTAATGTATAAGTGTCGGTAAAACATAAAATTGAAAAGTCAGTACTGACGCCAGTCAGGCGTATTTCAAAAAAGAGAGCGAGAGAGAGAGATTTTCAAAAAGAGACGGACAGAAAAAGAGTTATTTCGCCTTAAAACTTTAACTTATAATATTAATATAAGTGGGGTTTTAAATATTAAATACATAGAAGATTTATTTCATTGACATTTCATTTAAACCAAAAATCAATGTTTTTCAACTTCAATTTAAACAAAACCCATGAAAAAATCAGTCAAGATTTTCTTAAACAATTTTCCTCTAATTTAACTAAAACCTAACTTGAATCGACTTTCCCTACTCCAAGAAACTAGATAAAGGTAGTTCAATTCCATTAAAAGTTGTAAGGTCAAGTAGTAGTTAACCTGAACTGACCTTTTGAATATCGACGTTGAGTGTCAAATATACTTAGTGACGTTATAACTTAACTGCACCCAAAGGAGGTTCATGTGTACTTGAATATTTATTTGGAATGCTTTGTTTGAAAGGTAGGTCGAATATTACCGAAGAGCTCAAGTACTCAATCCCCACTTATATTATAAATGCGAAAGTAACTCTGTCTGTCCGTCCGTCTTTTTGTCTGTCTGCCTGTCTGTCTGTTACGCTTTCACGTCTAAACCACTGAACTGATTATAATGAAATTTGGTACAGAGATAGAGTTGACTTTGAGAAAGAAAATAGGATAGTTTTTATCCCGGACTTTTGAAGAGTTCTCTTGGAAACGCGATATAACTGACCTCGACGCGGGCGAAGCCGCGGGCGAATAGCCATTACTCAATACTTTATTTACACGTAGATTTGTTTTAATTGTGAATGAGATACTGAGTGTCTACACGAATACGTAATAAGAAATAGTAGAAGGTACAAGTATTTAAATTTAATTTTAAATTTGGTTTTGTAGATTTCAAGGGATTTTAGTTGGTAGATTACTAGAGTTTTGTGGAATAAGTGACATTGTTAAATAAAATAATGTATATATAAAGCGAAGATATAGTTTACAATTCATTTTGACTTTAAGATTTTCAGATACATAGCAGACCATTCAGCTTTAAACTAATACATTTATTTTAATGAAGATTTATAATAAGTTTTTTTTAACTTCCTTGTTATACTATTCTACACAAAAGCTCTACTTTGAAGTGGGTTAATATTAAAGACATATAAATTGAATAACTACAAGAGAAAACTACTGCAGTTTTAACGAGGTTAGCATACTACAGTGGTTTTCTTTTGATTCCATTGTTAGAACTATGAACTGAGGAAACTCGATTTATTTTAACAATCACTTTTTTATATTGAAGTGTGGCATGTTATGATTAGTTTATTTAAAAAAAAATATTATTCTTAATTATTACTTTATTATCTTAGTAAGATAATGCTCTATCAAAAACCTTATCGTTTTGCCGTATTTTGTTTTTTTGGATTAACTTCATCGTGTAGAAGTGTAATTACTACAATTAGTGTATAATTAGTAATAACAGATATAAATAATAATTAACACAGACTTCTTCGCGTAAATTGGTATTTTTTTATTTGAACTTTGTTAAAGTATGATTGAACACAATATTAACTCATTTATGTTCATAAAAATAAGTGATAAATACCCAAAAAATATAATTAAACATCTTTAATCTCTAAGATTTTTACACCAAAAACCCTTGAAGTGCAACTAGTCTTACCAAATACTCCTGCAAATAACGCCCGTCTTTACACAAACGGCTAATGTTCTCAATGGCTATCAACCTCAAGAGAGGCTAACGGCTAACCTCTTAAACATAAAACCCCGACGACTGTCCTTTCGAAAGCTCTTTTATTTTCGGCCAATGATGGAATTAGGATTGCGATGATGGATTAGGCAAGACGTGTTTTTGGTGTTTTGGTTAACATACATGTGACTAAATAAGGTATATTTTTATTATCGTTGTGTTTTAATAGTATTAAGTACTATCATCATTCCCCTGCCCTTATCCCAATTATAATTCGGGGTCGGCGCAATATGTCTTTTCTCCCGTACCTTTCTATCTCACGCTATCGCAGAAAAAACACTCTTTGCAGCCTTATCGTCTTTAAACGTCATATTAGCTATTGTCGCAAAAAAATTGATTCGTTGTAAAAAAATATTGAGACAAGGGAATTTATTGATTGTGTCACGTGGGGTTTTACAAACATTCTAGTCACGCTCATTACTTTCATCGATGAAGATAAATAAAATGAAGCTTGATGTCTGAAGAGCATTTCAAAATTATGCGAACCAATGTAACAGCTACACATATGACACAGGTTTAATACCGATAAAATACTTAAAATAAAATCCACTTTCATCTAAAGCATAAAATATGTTTTCCAGCTTTAACGTGCAAAATCAAAGGATTTTGCACGTTAAAGCTGGAAAACCACCTCTTACGAGCAAATGAAAACCCCGAGTTAAAAATAACGTTGCATCGTCAACAGCCGGCCTGCCACCAGGTTTCAAACCGACAGTATCAAAGATGAGGGAAAGAGACGGTGCTCAACGCGATGTAGAGTGCTTTCTCGCTTCCACACAGCTGTAGTACTACTCTAAGGGCCGGAAAGCCCCCCGGGAGTAACAGGTTGCAAGTTTATCCGTTACCTAGTGACCCATTTATTCTAATTGACTCTTAGAATTTCTCGAGACATCCGATACCGCTGTTTATACTTCCCGTGCTGAGTAAAATAAGACTTTAATTTGAAATACGTCGAGTATTTTTAAGTGACTATAAAAAGGAAGAGTTTCTGTTTCGGTCTACTCAATAGTGTTATTTTAAGTAACCATAAATAATTAATAAATTAATAAAATATTTATGATAGAACCTTTTTTTTTCCTTACTGTTGTGCTTCTAACTGTGCTGTTGTAGATCAGAATATTTCACGTAGGTATAAGTTATGTGCTGATTTAGGCTGGTGTCAGTAGGGTGTGCGATAGAATGCTGTGTAATACACACCAACCAAATGTAGTAAACGTAGTACGGTGATTTAGTTTAGGCAATAAGAGACTCACACTTGTCCGAGGAGGCAGGTGACCATGTGTTTCTCTGCCTAACCAAAAAAGTATGTTGTTTTTATAATATCGACGGCAAGGGTAGGCGAGTGGTTGAGGTCACCACGCCAAACCCAATAAGCGAGTTAGTGTCTAAGTGTATTTGCACATGTGACTTGAATGCTTCTGAAACAATCCGCTTCACAAGGATGAAATTCCTTACTGCAGGACTCGTTATTTTTTAATAAAGAAAAATGTATTATGCAGTAATCTAAAAACATTAAACAACTTTTGCCCTAATTTTATTTAAGTGTTCTTTACTTTCATAGCACTTTTCGCCGGCTATTGTAGTTTATATTAATAAAAGAGAGCTTTTGATTACAATGAATTAAGAAGGGTAGGGTAACCTTTTCTTAGTAATGTTAAGTTCGCAGCGAAGAAATTAAATTCCTTGTAGGTTTGAAGTCAAGATGAAACGGAACTTAGAATTTACTTTAACTTGGATAGCATTTTCTTAACTTGTAGGTTTAAAATAGCCTTATATTTTGAAAAAGAGAATCTTGAAAATATGTCATGCATTTTCTTTTATAAAATTTTAGCTACAATGATAACTTTCATGAAGTTTTAAGGCTTTCATTTATACATACGTCCTTATTTATTGACACTTGTTAAATTATATTCAGTTCATTATCATTATCAACTCTACCTGAGATCATTATTGAACTACATCCAACTATCAAACTTCTGCCGAACGTAAACAAAATAATACGCAAACTTAGCAAATTGCAACCACTTCAGACATACAAGCTCGCTCTCCGCAAAAGTCCTGTAAACTCTACAAATTATTGCAATTTATACAAATATTCTCAAGACCACTTTAAAGTTATAAGTTATATTTTGTAAATCTACTTGGCAATTCGGGTCAGAATACCTCCTAATACCTTTTAAAGAGCTACTATTGTAGTGCAAGCGAGACAACGCCTTACACTTTGTAGAGCGCATCTCTTTTCCACAGTCAACAGTCCGATTTTAAGTGGTGGTGATAGGTAAAGGCCGACTAAGTCAAGAGGTTATCAAGTCGTTGCGACACACAGCCAAGCATCACTTATGCTTGTTCAAATTCTATCCTATGAGTGTTTCGAGGAGACAGTTCAAATGTCATTTGGTATATATTTCTAAATGTAGGTAGGTAGAGCATGTTTTGGGAGAAGGGGTTTTGTCTTACAGAATTATTGTGTGTTGAATTATTAAGGCACCTTTGTCAGTATGTTACCAGAATTGATGTCATAAACGGTGATAAATAGACAGTTGATGTGACAGTGACAGCTAATGGAATGTTTTTGTTTATTACAATAAAATTGTTGATTAATGTTACTTATTTTTAAACAAAAAAAATATTTTTATATGTGTTAAGGAAACTTTTTACTAATGTTAATTTTCTTTACAGGTAATTTGCGATATTCGTCTTATCATATCAATACGTATGTATTAATGGCATTATAAAGATATTTTTTCAATTTATTTTCAAATGCTTTGTTACTTATGAAATCAACAAATCGCTTCGAAACATTTGAGCTAGTCAATTAAAATTAACGATTGTAAGAAGCAAGTCTTTTGTGGTAAAAAAATGTGTCTATCCTTATTCGTGGGCAAATATTTATGTCTAAGTTCTAGTAGAATATTTATCTCATAACAACACAACAACAAGAATAAAAAAAACTGACGATGACAACCTCTTTCAAAAAGTACAAACGGTACGTAAGAACTGTTACTATGCCGGTATTCTGACAAAAAATGATCGTTATATATATGTCGGCGTAGCTCTCTTTTGGGTGTCAGGATAGCCGACATCGGGATAGGGTATTCAATAAAACACACATTCACGCCTCATTATCTCATTATCGTTTAATCCTAACCCTATCTAGACATATTCCCAACAACGCCCGCCCGTCACCGCTTGCTAAGCGAACTATTTTTCACCAATGAGGTTTTAATTATGATTTAGTTATTTATTCTCATGCTCATCTCCGACATATATATATGCTTTTTGTAGAATATTGAAACAAAAGATGTATGAAACAAATGAAATAAAAGCCAGTGCGCGCTCTTGACTGTTATACGAGTACCTGTACTTCATAATACAATAAAATAAATTGACATCTCTATCGCTGTGATGTATGATTTTTATGTGGTTCAGGCATATATCGGGTGCTAATCATGTGGGTTAAAAATAAAGGCAAATATAAGTATTCGCATATTATTCATAAACAAACATAGTTAAATAAAGGTACTTTAATTGTTATTAAAGATTAGCAGTCTGTTTGTCTGTAAGTTTGTTTGGACAGCTGAAATTGACAAATGTTATATTCTTGTAAACGGCAAACGTAAGCACAACGCGCTGCTAGGAAGTCTGTTGCGCCGCTTCTTCTCTCGCAGCTGTAGTACTTTGGAAATGGTGATGGGTGGGCAAAATGGGTGCTGTATCATGTAATATAACTAGAAAATAAAACATTAGTTAGTTAGTAAGCTAATTTGAATAAAAGTCATGATTTTCACAACAAAAACTAAAAACGTATTACTCTAAAAATTACTTATTAATTCTAGATTTTACTCGAATCCGACCTGTAAAAAGCAACATCTTCGAAGGCTCTTAGATCTAAAAATAAACACATAAGGAACCGATCAATATGTTATTAACAAGACATATTTATACGGCGCCATTGTCAATGCTCCGTCACATTTCGATCTCCGGCTTTTTTAGCCGACGTCCACAGGAAATTACTAGCCGCATTCATTCTGCAATTGAATATAATATTGAGAATCAAACTTAATATTGAGGTCCTTAAATATCTAAGTTTTGCTACGATTGAGTAATGCAAATTAAGTAGCGAGTGAATTTAAACATAAAAAAATATTATAATTTGATAAATCAAAATTTACAAAAAATGTTGAAAATTTGACACGAATTGTGCTTTTTCCTAAACACTTAAAATTGACGAATCACTTCAAAATTAAGATGAGTTTGTGACTAAAATGATACATAGAAGTGACGTCACGCTTATATTCACAGTAATTTGATCAATTAACATTTAGTCGTCAAAAGTAAACATACGTTTTCAATATTATTCATTAAACTTATGATTACTTGATGGACAAAATACACAATATATACAAAATGCTGTAAATATCGATATTGTCCCTCCAAAATGTTAAGTCATTAATCATGCTTTCCCAACAGCACGGATAACCAAGTTAAATGAGCTACCATGCCAAGGACAAATTTCTTTGAGGTAAAATGTTTAGATGTACCAAGGGCACACGGTGCAGGATGAAACGAAGTACCTTGTGATGAATTAATGAAGAAAATGTCATATTTTTTGAGTTATAATTTGTTTTTATGGTTTGCTTTCTATAAGACAGATAGGGAGAAAGAGAGAGACAGAAAAGAAAAACACGAGCATATAAGCCGCATGACTTGCAACTGAAAGCAAAAAGTGTCCTTACAACTTTTCGTATTTTTCCGACTAGCCCATTTTCGAGTAACTGCGTTCTAAAAAACTAACCTCTAATTGATAATTGTCTGTCTCAATTACTGGACAATTAAAAAAAAACCTTAAGAAATCTGTTTCTTAAAACAAGAAGTGTATCTAAAAAATGTATTATAGCTTTCTCGTATTGTATTTTAAGATTGCCAACGCGTGGGTAAGAATTAATTAAATTGTATAATTAATTTTTATATATCAGTAATTTGTATTTGTTTAATTTCTAATTATAATTTCATTTTCATTAAATAAAATTATTTTATAAATTTTATTATAAATTCAATTTATAAATTCAATTTCATCACAATATTTGACCTTTGTGACATTTTCTTGACATTTTTATATATCAGTAATTTGTATTTGTTTAATTTCTAATTATAATTTCATTTTCATTAAATAAAATTATTTTGAATGTAATTGATATTTGTGGTGTAAGATAATAAGACCTAAAAAAATCTGTAAACTTTTTATATGGGTTATGGACCTGAAATAAATGATTTTTATTTATTTATTATTTATAATCATTTTGAAATATTAAACATCTTATTTTCCTGAAATTGTATAAATAGAAAAGTGAGTTGGCGAGTCTATTTATAACAGCGTTTTTGGCTCTCATTTAAGACAAATTCTGAGTTGGAGAAAACTTGTGTGGATTTCTTACGAA
Source organism: Trichoplusia ni (assembly GCF_003590095.1). Lineage (NCBI taxonomy): Eukaryota > Metazoa > Arthropoda > Insecta > Lepidoptera > Noctuidae > Trichoplusia > Trichoplusia ni. Next base: position 3,201,735 of record NC_039501.1, read on the forward strand.
TAGGAATTTAATTTGCTGGGCACATTATTATACAGTAAAAGTTTATCTGTAGATTCGAAATTTGATATATTATAAAATACTACCTATTGCCCGCGACTTCGTCCGCGTGGTTAGAAGATAAGTTATGATTTATACCTGCCCTGTTTTGTCCACATTTTCCATTGTATCTTCGCTCCTATTCGTCGCAGCATGATGACTAATAAATATAGCCTAAAGCCTTCCTCGATGAATGGTCTATTCAACACAAAAATAATTTTTCAATTTGAACCAGTAGTTCCTGAGATTAGCGGGTTCAAACTAACAAACAAACTCTTCAGCTTTATATCTTCTTCTAATATATAAAATTCCCGTGTCACGATGTTAGTTACCGTACTCCTCCGAAACGGTTCGACCGATTTTTATGAAATTTTGTATACATATTGTGTAAGTCTGAGAACAGAACAACATCTATTTTTCATTATTAAATGATGTACTCCGGACTCCGGTTGGGTCCGAAACTAGTCGGGCTACCCCGATAAATACGCGTGAGTAAACCGTTACATCATTTAATAATGAATCATTCTCACGACAGTTACTATCAAAATCTATTTTTCATACCCCTAAGTGTTAAGGGTTGCTCACACTAAAAAAAATTATTTTATTTTTTGGATGATTTTTTTTTATAATGTGTCATTAAAAATACTCACAAGTAGAAATATTAAAAGATCGAAACCGATTCGATTTTACAAATATTAGAGAACAAAAAAAATACCTTTTAACAAAAACATTCCATGCCGCGTCTATTCTATTCTGAACTCTATACAAATTTGAGTCAGCTAAGTAGACTAATCTGGACATTTCATATAATATAACAAATCATTCCACTTACTTTCGCCCATGGCGTCGCTTACATCATAGTAACTGTTGATTGCTTCCATTTATGAGTTATGTGCGTACAGAAATAATTTATTAGGCAAAAAAAAGTTTGCTGGGTCAGCTAGTATTAGTATAGATTTAATTCGAAAATATCACAAAATCTACCAGCTTTACTGTTTGTGTTTCATAAGTTTTTACGCAAAATCATTTCAATGGATTTCAAAAAAGATTTGTATATTACTAGTTAAGTTTAAGTTTAGTTAAACTTGCTAGTTGAGCAAATTCCTCCCTAACCTCTAATCTTCCACTTATTACTCTCATAAGATAACCAGAATAAAAAACAAAAAACCAACACAAACGGCCTCAAATCAAAGCCTGCACGTTACTTGATAAACAAACGTAATTAGAGTTTAATAAAAGATGTGCTTCTGTAAATACCAAGGCTGGCCATTATCCATCCTCGTACAATATGTATAGGCGAGGTCAACCTCAACTGTCATTAATGGAGTTAATTTACTTTTGTTGTGAGGGAAAGGTCGCCTTTCAGGCTTACTTGTATAGGTTTTATTGTCATACTTTCTTTAGAGTTCCGTAATGGTTGGAAAATGAAATCCTATTACTGATACTCCTCTGATTGTTTTTCGTCCGTAGCAGGCTGTATCTCATAAACCGTGATAGTTAGACAGTTAATTTTTTCACTTATAATAGCGGCGACGGCTGTGCTATAACCGCATAAGTGATTCGATCACAGGTTAAGCTATGCTTGACGCGGTTGGTCCGTAGATGGGTGACCATCTTTGTCATAGCGAGTTCCTCCGTGTTTCAGAAGGCAACAACGTTAAATTGTGGGTCCCGGCTGTTATTCCTACATCTTTGACAGTCGTTACAGGTAGTCAGAAGCTTGAAAAAGTCTGACAGCCAGTCTAACCAAGGGGTGTCGTGGTGTTGCCCAGGTAACTAGGTTGAGGAGCTCAGATAGGCAGTCGCTCCTTGTAAAACACAGGTACTCAGCTGAAACAGGTTGGACTGGTAGCCGACCCCAACATAGTTGGGAAAAGGCTAGGCTGATGATCATGATGAATAGCGGCGATAGAAATACTCTATCGCTGTTATAATAAAACACTCTAAAGATAAAGATTGAGCTTTAGCAATAGTTGTAACTTCCTCCAGTCAAAAAAAGTTTTCTCTAATGGTTTGGCATAACTGATGACGAGGGACATTTAATCAAAATATTCAAGATGATTCTCGGAAAGTTGGTAACACTGTAAACGAGGAAAACGTTGGAGTAGGGAATATGAATAGGCCAATTATAAGTGCATTTAGCTAAACGTTGGCCAATTTGTAGCTACCTATTTGTTTCTAATATCGTATACTTTTTCCAGTTATTAATAGATAAATAACTGGATAAAGGAATTCTGAGCTGAGTATATAAAACTTTAATTGCATTGAACTTTCTTATTTATGATGTGACAACATCTTATAATTCGATAGAGCCGGCTGCACGCACGAAAAAATGCGGCGTTACCTCGCTCTCAGGCGTTTCATTATCAATTGTTTTTTAATGCAAAATTGTAATCATTCCATCAGTATTTTCTTATGATGTTGTTAAATTCAACTATCGTCAGTAAACCGACTTTTTAAGACAACCTAAAAATAAAAAATAGATATGAAAAATACTAAATTCCAAGCTTTTAATAGCCTCTCTGCTGCATAGCACAATCCTTATATCGGGTAACCAAGGCAAGCATCAATAAATGATGTAAACCAATCAGGGCTTTCCATACAATATGCAGCAGTAACGAAGGGTTCGTTACATGAATAATTCTATGGATTCACATGTCCTTTGTATGATTTACATATACATGTTGGGTACCAATCATGTATCTATGTGTAATATTAAATTATTCATCTGTTTTCAAGTTGAGAGTTAAAATAATGGCGTTAATAATTTCTGGAAACTTGAATGTATTTCTTTCTTCTTGTTTATTGCTATGGTAAAAACGGAACAATATTATTAAGTGTGTCCGTCCAACTGTCACCACCTCACGACTTACAATAGTCAGTTGAAATTTTCACAGTGCATTTATTTCCGTTATGGCTATAATAATAAAAATATAATACAAAAGAATATTATGGCATAACCTCAGGGTTCGACAAAAATAAATAGTTACAATATGCCACAATGGCGATCTTATCGTTAAGAGCAATCTTTTACAGACAACATTTGGATGGAATTTATACAGAATGCGAATTTGTGCAAATAGTCCACACTGCATAGTTCGTGGCTAAGCTGTAACTGCATAAGTGATTCGATCATAGGTTAAGCTATGCTTGACGCGGTTGATCCGTAGATGGGTGACGATCTTTGTCATAACGTGTTCCTCCGTGTTTCGGAAGGCACGTTAAATTGTGGGTCCCGGCTGTTATTCCTACATCTTTGACAGTCGTTACAGTTAGTCAGAAGCTTGAAAAGTCTGACAGCCAGTCTAACCAAGGGGTATCGTGTTGCCCAGGTTGCAACTGGGTTGAGGAGGTCAGATAGGCAGTCGCTCCTTGTAAAACACTGGTACTTAGCTGAAACCGGTTGGACTGGTACCCGATCCCAACAAAGTTGGGAAAAGGCTAGGCCGATGATAAGTCCACACTGCATAGTTAAGTAAATAATCGTAACAAAAAGTATATATAATGATGAAATAAAAGCATGTATTTTTATTCGGGTGAATTTTCGCCACCGTAATGTAAAAACGTTACTAGGTTACAATGCCTCAGGCAACTCTATGTAGAGCTCTCTAAAGCTTTTGACCCCATCTAAACCTTTTTAGCCCGTCTAAGAAAGTACTAAGTGCTATTCGAGTATTAGCCCAAATGTAGCGAAAAGTTTATCGGAACAGACATCTATTCTAGTCTTTATCTTGGGATCGAGTTGGGGTTTTACAGATTCTGGTCCTTGCCGCCTCAAGATAATAATTATGTTATAAGCGATTTAGGCCACGACCCGTTGCGCGAGACAATAGTTGCACAAGTATGTCCATAAACTCAGGTATAACCTACATCCCTTTGCTCTCATAGCCCATCATTGTCATCATCATCAGCCTTTAGTAGTCCACTGCTGGACATAGGCCTCCCCCAATGTGCGCCATAGCGCCCTGTCTTCGGCTTGCCGCATCCAGCATCCGCCTGCAGTCTTTCGCAAGTCGTCATCCCACCTGGCCAATGGGTGTCCGACGCTACGTTTGCCGAGTCGCGGTTTCCACTCAAGAACTCGTTCACTCCATCGGTTATCGGTTCTCCGTCAGATATGGCCAGCCCACTGCCACCTTAGCTTGCTAATTCTAAGAGCTATGTCGATAACTTTAGTTCTCTGTCGGATGTATTCGTTACGAATCCTATCCTTCAGAGAAACTCCGAGCATATCTCTTTCATTTATCAATGTCAACAGAGAGAGGTCAGGGTTCTCATTTTAGTGCCATCTAAAACACGGAAGCTTAGATATTTATGTCTAAAAGGTTGCGTACATTGGAATCGAACATGAACCAACTATGTACCAATATTTAGGATATGATGATTGACAGCTTATATCAATAATACATAAATATCAGATTAAAATGATGTTGAATATTCTTCTGCTTTTTCTATGTGAACTGTTAAGAAATTAAAACGTTAATTAGTTTTTATAAAGCCGCTTTATACGAAAAATACGGCAGTGAAACCTCTTTACTCTATCTATCTAAGTTCATGATAATTCGAATCATTCTTCACAATTCTTATATATTTCAGTGATTTTGAAGTCGCATTTCAGGCATTATATAAAATAGGTGTTTATTTTCTAAAAGCGTAGGCGGTCGTGTAAGTAATGTAACAAACGGCTTTAATGTGTTTCTAAAGGTCAGGAGAATTTTCAAAGCGACGTGTTTTCCACTAGAATCACCTGTATCGAGTTTCTACTGCTGTTGCAATGTTTTCTCCTTTGTTAACGTAACTACATAGATATAAGAGATATTTTTTGCTATATACGATTCGTGGACAGACGATTTATTTTGTTTATTTTTATTTAGATAAAAATCATTGGAGTATTATTTCTGATGGGTGTATTACGAAATATTTTTGTACTCTTGGAAAGATTATTATAAGCTTAATTTGAATGATTTTGAAAAACATGTGGACATGGGATAATTGTTCTTATGCATTCTTAACAGGAAGATAAATACCCAGTTTGTTTGGAAAAATATTTTTGCCTTTATTTAGGTCAGCTCGCTTCAGTTTTGCTAGATTAGCTTCAACATGGCGTATAGTCGAACTAAAATAAATCACAAAGTATACTAAGCGTACAAAGTACAAAACGACAAAATCTAACCGCGGAAAGCTCGCAATTTAGCCAAAACTCACAAACATTACAGCTTACATCAGTCCAGTCAAACATACTAAGTATAGTTTAATCAAATTCCTTTGTCGACCGGTTCCGGTGTAGCTGCATGACTGTGGTGGCCCCTGGTCCTCTGTGGTCGCTCACGTAGAGCTGTGGTCGTATCACTGATGTCGCAATTTTCTGCCCAGTTTCACGTAAATTCGAGGTGCAGTCGAATTCAATTTGTCTGTTAAAGTATTGTTCAATGAATTACTAACTATTGTTTGGCTGGTTTGTAGTTTGTTATTTGTGGCATTTTTAGAATTTCTTTTTGAATTTTTGTAGAGTCGTGCCGGCTTAGCGTCTTATTATATAACATGTGTAGATGCTTAGACGGAAATAATGTTTTATTCTATTTTGCATGGATCCTGGATTTTGCCTTATGTATCATTAAGGGTTTAATTTTTAGTATTCTTGACTAATGCTTTTCTTATATAAATGAAATAAAAGCAGTTAAAAGTTATAAATCTTAACCTTTTTTTAGCTATTGTTGTATATGTTTCGAATTATTTACATTAAAAAAATATACAAATTTTACAAAAAAAAAGCACCCAAAATAGTTTTTCTCGTTTATTCTATTCAACTACATAAAATACCACACAAAGAACTTGATCCCCTGCAATCGAGCCTTAACTGTTTATTAAATAAAATATTAACTCTCTGGAATTTGGAAGTGTGCCCAGTGTATGACAATAGGGGCGTCGGCCCGTAAATGGGGCATTATGACCCCTACATAGATATAACGAAGTATGTAGAGCTTGTTGTCCGTCACAAGTTGATTGGATGTATTTTATACTGCCTAGTATGTAGGTGAATATCATAAGCAAATTCGTTAGTGCCTGGTACCAATTACGGTAGTTTTTTTATTCAATTTTAAGTATAGAGGTTAGAATAAGAGTACTATAAGTACTGGGCACTAGTAGAACTACCCAGTAAACAGCATAGATCTAGAATTACTAACTATTGTTTAAAAATTGAATTGAACTTTGAATTTCATTTCAATTCATCATATTTTTATTTGTCTCTCCTTTTAGATTGCTTTTGTAACTTTTTCCATAAGCAAATAAAAATATTAACATATACCAATTGTTGAATAGTATATACTAAAACTCAGGCAAGATATTTCAATTGCACACATATTAAAAATAGAGTCTTTGACCCACAAGCCTATTACTACAAGCTCTCCAATAAAACTGTGTCAACACAAATCGACATCTTCCTCCAACCCCTTTTGAAACCAAGAACCCAAGTTAATCTTCAAAAAGCCACAACTCTTACTAGGACATGTAGAGTATGTTCTTCGACTCAGTTCGTTACTGCTTCGCAAGTCTGGAGGGCTCTCGACGCAAGTGTCTGCTCGCTTTGTCAGCTCTACGCGAGAGCTGCGCCGATAGACACTCAACACTTGACACTAGAATAAATAGTGCTGTGGCGTGTCAGCTGTTTTTGTTGTTGGCAATTTGAATTGATTAGTGGTGTTGTGTTTGAAAGGGTTTTTTTATTCAATTAACGATTGAATTTAAATTAGAACATTATGCGGTTTATAAATTTGAGATTTTGGGATTACAGGAATGGGTTGTCATTCTTGGGTTTTATTATAAATACTATTTATGTTTTAATGTCAAAATGTTGTCGTTTTATAGAGAGCTCAAGAGTTTATTTACACTTATCATAGGCACCGATTGACATATACGTATTTTTTGAAAATTGACAAAATTATTGTTTTTTTCACTCAAATGCCCAATTAGGCTTTAGTCATTCTGAGAAGTCGTTTAAAGTCATTTCTCACATACATGCAAAAACATTCTCCATTTTTATTCACACATACCACCTAAAACACTAAAACGATAAACATTCACACGAACAATCCTACAAATTGCGAACTAAAAATTCTTGAACCCACAAGAATTTGACATTCTACAATGTAGTATTGCTATGACGTCATTTCCTTAAAGTGAAACCTTTGTGCACATCACAAAGTGGTTTCAGCAAAATTTACCTTGCCTTTGTTCTGTAGGCCACGATGTTGTGTTGGTATTATTATAGAGCAAAAGGAGAGCTATATTTTGTTTGATAAGTATTTTCACGAAGGAGAATTGCGCTAGTTTTGCTTACTTTACGTGTAAAATAATCAAGATATTTTTTTGCATGATGATAATTATGATAATATGAATTAGTCATTTAAATTTAATTGAAAAGATCAATATTGACTACCGCTGATCGGCAAAGGGCTGTGGACTAAGTTTCTTTAAGGTTTGCTTACATAAAATAAAACTATTTTATTTGGGCTCTATGCATATAAGGCTATGACGAAACGTGATACGAAAATTATAAAACGAGACCAAATAGAAACATGTAAATAAATGATACTGATTTATTTATCGTAAATAATATTTTAATATTATAAAGAGAACTAGTACAAGCTATAAAATAACAACAAATTAAAAGGTTTAAGATCAAAAGGGTCCTTTGGTAAACGATACCCTTGAAACACAATCCCTCGGCACTCAAGCAATTCAAATAAAACATTCCAAAAAAATAAACAACATTAAAAACACGAACCGGGTAAAAAATGTTACCATACCCAAAAATATTAAATGGTCCCTTTTTTGTGGGTAAAAAGATTTATTTTAATGGCTGTTATTCAGCTGTGATTCTGAGAAATCTATAAAAAGTTATGGCAACATTTCAAAGGTTGTCGCCAGATGTGTCGTGTCATTTCTTTAAGATTATGGGCATTTGAAAAACACAAAAGGGTTTCATGTTTTTAGAATGCAACTTAAAACAAAAATGAGTCTAGGAATTTTGGAATGAGGGAATATAAGCTCTTGATTAGACTTGAAAATTTACCTAATTTGAATGATAATATAGAACTTACGTATTCTAAAGTCATTTATTCAAATGAGGCTACTTACTAGCACTTTGACATAGATATAACCTTGATTGTCTACCTATCACTGCTTAGTTAGTGCCTTGCCTGTGGAGTAGGAACGGGGCGCTACAAAGTCCACAGCAGTACACTGTTTTTCAGCAAAAAAAAAAAATAGTAATGTATGATTTTTCCACGTTTTTCTACACTCACTTTTCTTGTTTGTTTGTTTGCCGTTCTGATTGGATTTTTGTAAGTCAATTTTGAGCTACTTCCGATAAGCTAGCAGGCTGAAAGTTTCATGGTAGCTTCAAACCCGATGACATTGCAATTTACACCTAGAAAACGGCTGGACCAATTGAACGGCAGGATAATGAATGGAGCATTTAAAAGCGTGGGTTTTTACTACACTAATTGTACAAAATAAGCTCTGGTTTAGACTATTTGACTTTGTGTGAAATATCTTATTATGGTATGCTTATAATATGTCTCTTTGCAAGTTCCACACAAACATCCAAGTCACATGCACAAAGACACCCAGACTCAGAACAAGCATCAACATCAACCCGACATAGCTTAGAGTAATTCATATTACAATAAATGACAAAACACCAGTAAACATACACATAACACGTCTAATAAAACGCCTTCATTAGAACGTTAATCATCCTATGATTACCTCCACAGTAATTAGTTTCGGATCAAATAATGATATTTTATGAGATTTCTCGCCGAAAACCGAGATGAACGCATGAACGATATTAATAATCTTGTTTGTTTTGTTATACGTTAGTAACAATGTAAGAAGAATTTCTCTAATCTTTGCTTGTACTATGAGCAGTTATAGATGACTAGCTATTATTAAATGATGTAACGGTTTACTCACGCGTATTTATCGGGGTAGCCCGACTAGTTTCGGACCCAACCGGAGTCCTTAATCATGAGCAGACGCGGCGGGATCGCGAGTCGAACTTGACTAGCTATTGCCCACGGGGTCGCCCGCTACATATCGAAAATAAACCCACGAGAACATGGAATCGTGATAAAATTCCTGTGTTAATCCTGGTTATAAACTATCTGTATACCAAGGTTCGTCTAAATCCGTTCAGTGGCTTCCGCGAAAAAGAGGAACAATCATCCATACATACAAACTTTCGCGTTTTTGATATTAGTAGGATGGTATTGTGAAAGAGGGACGGCCCTATAGTTGATCATCGAAACCTAGTTATGTTGATTTATCCACGTTATGATTCTTGCGATCTCCCGTCTTTATATCTTTAGTACCATGAATTTTACTTGTCTACCAAATGTTTTCTGCTGGATTATTTTTAGTTGCTTTTTCAGACAAATCCAGGCCAATAGACAATATACAACGAAGATCTATTTCTCGAAGCACGACTTAGAAAATATAAATCAGGACACATAATTAACACGTACCTTAATAATTGTTATTGTAACACTCGATACGAGAATAGAAATATATGAAAACAATCAGTGGGTAGCGTGTAGGCGACTCATTATATAAGGAGGGGGGTGAGGGGGTTATTTACTGGGAACTTTTATTCCTATTATTGGGAATCCGTAGGCTTTGAGTTTCTTGTTTGTTTACTTTATGGGAATGTGTAGGACAGAGTTTTGTGGTACCAGTAATAATATCTGATATAGCTGTTGCCCGCGACTTCGTCCACGTGGTTAGAATTTTTCCCGTTTTTTCCACATTTTCCATTGTATCTCCGCTCCTTTTAGTCGCAGCGTGATGTTATATACCCTATAGCCTTCCGTGATAAATGGTCTATTCAACAAAAAAAGATTTTTTCAAATCGAACCAGTAGTTCCTGAGATTAGCGCGTTCAAACAAACAAACTCTTCAGCTTTATATATTAGTAAGTATAGAGTATAGATTATTAAAAAAAATATGAGCAATTTGGGAATTTTGGGAAAAATAAAAACCATAAATATACGATGTTGAAAGATTTTTTGTATATTGAAATTATTTAAGCAACACCTAATCAATCTATTAGCAATGTATCATCATCCTTGCCTTTTCCCAACTATGTTAGGGTCGGCTTCCAGTCACACTGGATTGAGCTAAGTACTAGTGTTTTACAAGGAGCGACTGCCTATCTGACCTCCTCAACCCAGTTACCTGGGCAACAAGATACCCTCTAGACTGGTTCCAGCTTCTGTATGTGCCTTACGTGCCTTCCGAAACACGTAGGCTTCCAATCTCCTAGCAATGATGATGCAATTTTATTGTCATGAAATCGATCTAAGTTTCAATAACAAAAACAATGATAAAAACAATTTGATTCTACACCCGGTAATTTACAACAACGTCCAACGCATCCGGAACCACGTATAAATTATGTAGGCGTAACGCCGCCATTTTGTTTACTTGTCAAGTCCGCCATTTTAACGTGAAGAAATGAACGCCAGCAAGCGTGTAATTCCGACGCAACGAAATACGGTTAACGAATAAGTAATATAGTAATGAGTGGAATATTCATGATTTCTTTTGAAAATATTATGTGGGAATTTTCAGTGAGTATTCTTGTAAGAAAATTTTCGTTTCATGTTGTTTAAAATAATGTTCAAGGGAGCATATACTGAGGCAGGACTCTTCCAGCTATGGACTGCATTGATCTGATATTATTAATTAAAAATTTAAGTTTTGTAAAGCTTTGGAAGTTACGATGCCGTTCTTTGACTGCGTGGTGACTTGAAGGAAAGAAACTGAATGTGAAAAGACAATGCTATTGAGTTACTGTTAAAGATACATACTATGGCGACACATATTTCAGCAATAATAAAAACAAATGTTTGATTAGAAAAAAATACAGTTAATTTATCCGCAAATAATTTGCAGATCATATGCACTTAGAGTCATTACTGTAATATTTAAAAAGTGCCTGAAAATGGTATTGAAATAAAAAAATATCATTTTTAAAATTAAAACCTCATTAAAGTTATATAGCTCAAAATTTAACATAGCAAAAACGTTGACTTGAATCTTTTTTGAACCAAGTTGTGAACTCCCTGTATAATGTATAGTGCATGCAAATGATTTACGAAGTTCCGAGTCCCGTTTCCTCCGATGCCTTACTTGCCATTGTTTATTTATACTTGCTTTCGGCAAGGTCTTGCCTCTACCTTCCTCGTTCATAAATAATTTAAATGAAGAAAATACTGCAGAAGTAGGTTTAAGTTTTCATCAATTTTGTGTACTGTTTGTATAGTTAGATGTAGCGAAATGTAATGAGGTTTTATTGTTAGTCAATTTCAGGCATGTTTGTGTCATGTTTTTTGCTATTTTATTAGGACATAATATAATTTATTAAAGGATTTAAGATATATTTAGGTAATGAGCAAAGTGTTGACCCAAATTATTTATCTGCTTTGAAATTTTCTTCTCATAGTGCCATCTCCCCCCCCCCCTCTTTTGTACCAATCACGTAGATTTAGCAGCCAAGACATTCAATATGCAAAAAATAAAAAAAACTATAGTAGTTTCATAAATCAGTAAAAGTAGTTACTTTACGGACCAAAACTCCCAAAAATAATGTTGCCAGTACAAAAAATATATTCAGCATGTAAAACCTCGGTCCAAACTTATAAGCAATAAATTAGGCGTGTTCAACATCATGGTATGCGTGTAAACACCATAACGGGTGGTAAGGGAGGTTTTACCTAAACTGTTTTACATGGAGAGATAATTATGGTTTTATTATACACGGTTTTTTCAGTAAAGATTGGAAAGGAAGACCATCTTTGTCATAGCGAGTTCCTCCGTGTTACGGAAGGCACGTTAAATTGTGGGTCCTGGCTGTTATTCCTATATCTTTGACAGTCGTTACAGTCAGAAGCTTGAAAAGTCTGACAGCCAGTCTAACCAAGGGGTACGTCTTGTCCAGGTAACTGTGTTGAGGAGGTCAGATAGGCAGTCGCTCCTTGTAAAACACTGGTACTTAGCTGAAACCGGTTGGACTGGTAGCCGACCCCAACATAGTTGGGAAAAGGCTAGGCCGATGATGATGAATTAAGTAATACTGTTCTTTTGAACGCTATTTGAAAAGTCTCTTTAAAAGTTGGATGAGCTGTTGTTTTTTTTTTATAATATTGTATTTCTATTAGATGTCTATACTCATCCTTTAGGTATCTAGAAAGTAAAGACTATTGTATAACACAAAAGTGAACAACAGACAACAATGAACAGTGAATTAATTTTTTACCTTACGCCTATGTGAATGTAGCGAAATGGCCAAGCTACATATTTTGAATAAGGTGTAGATTTTTGAAGTTAGGCTTTGTAGAGTTAGGGCGTGTAGTGTTAGAACGCTTGGCTCTACGTGGGATCTGATAACTTTTTGACAGTGCGTGTCATATGGGCTCTTCTTAGCAACATTTCACATGAAAATTTTTATGGTGGGTTTTTTTCTCTTTAAAAAAGAAATCTGTAATTCAGAGGATTTTCTCGGAAAAACACTTCCAATACATTCTCAGCTGTTTTCAGGATTAAGAATCAATTGTAAATCTGTATAAGAGCCCATTTGCTGCAAAGCACGTATTTAAGTGCGTACTCAAGAGCCACAAGGCGCCATTATCAGAATGAAAATAAGGTACAATTGCAAAGAGATGTTATAAGTACATTTCAAACAGGAATTTTTCGTATTATAGAAAAATGTACCTGTGTTACGCGAAAAAATGTTTTGTGGTTTAGTTATAAGGATCAAAATTGTGTGTCGATGATCGGGAAAATGTTACAGTGCGGTTTTTTTGGGAAATTCCAGTGGTACGTGAAAAAGTGTTCTGTGGTGTTAGGATAAAGACCAAAATTGTATGTCGATGATCGGAAAATTGTTACGGTGCGGTTTTTTGGAAAAATCGTAACGTATCTACATCGACTGCGATTCAAGATATATTTTTTACATTCAAAGGCATCGCATTTTTTGTTAACTCCTTTATTTTATATTGTACGTCAGGTGTAAGGAATCGTAATATTCCGTCCTGCTTCCACAATAAAAATAAACTTAACTTTTTCGTGCCTATGCAATTGTATAAAAAGAAAACAATGTACCATTCTTTTTATTTAAGAAGATATCACTAATATAACACTAAAAACTACAATAGGAAACCTCTTTTATTCTGTTCATCTCATTGTTGAACAAATCATATTCTATTCTATCCGACAGCAAATAAAAATAAAGATAACGTTACAAAAGTGTTAAAACTAAACATCTGAAATGTCACAAAAAGGCTGAAACCCTAACATTTAACAGTTAAGGCCATCAGCTTTACTGCCTCCACGGTAAAACGGTCTAGTTTATATCCTTACAAGAATACCAAGCTTAGCATTATAAAAACTGGTTAAGGCTGTTTTGTGATGACACGAAATTGTTGGTTGTGGACTTTATGTGACTTTGGGAGTACACCACTGCTGTACACAGGCATTTCTCTGCTTGGGGAAGGTACAAGCATGGATCGAATCAGTTTCCAATATTTGAAATCAAGGCTTCCTCACGACGACTTCACCTATCGTCAGGTGTCTTATAACAATTGATAAAGTGCAGATGATGTACTTAAAGCTATAACAACAAATACTAAAAAATAATAAGGTAAAGCAACGCTTATTACGCTCATAAATTCGTCATCCAACCGATTTGTTTAACTTAAGCATATTTGTACGAAATCTTCTGTTTCGCGGAACTGACCATTAACTAAGTTCTTATCACTATTTCTCTGCAAAATTATAAACGACACTTAACATATTCAAGATGATATTTAACATGAAAAAACCGCATCCAACATAGCAAAAAATCATGCCGAGTCTCCACAGCTTTCACAGTTGTAAACAAAGAACACCGTTAAACCACGAGCAGCTATTTTAAAAAGCCTTTATTTTTACTCGTTAGGTGTCTCTGTCCTCACGTTTCGAAATAATTTACAATGTTAGCGTTCTTCGTTAACATTTTTGGAGATCCGCACCCGCTCTAAATGGTGCACCTCACGAATGTACGAGGAAAATTTTATGAGAGGAATGGCGATGGATAGTTAAGCTTGCCATCACCCCTGCTATAATCACCATGACTATTCTGAAAAAAATGTGCTGACAAAAAAGAAGAAGTCGAAGGAAAATTGGTACTGCTAAAGCTGTAGCCTAGTTCCACAATATGACACTGCTTATAAGATTTATTTCCAGAAAATATGGGCTATAACTCTATATTTTAAGTCAGTCTAAAGATTGTATTTTATAAGCCATTAACTGCAAACCGAATTAGACGAAGAAAAAAATGGTTACCCAATTGTCATAAGATTGCTATCAACTATTAATAAGTTGAAAGAAAATAAAATGTCTTTTGTGCTCAAAGATCTTTTAGGGTATTTTTAAATGTAATTTATTTGTATGGAACCCAATACTCTGCTTTGCTGGCTGAACCACTGTTTAATTAAAATTTAGCGTAAGAGCAACTCTTTTTATACAAAGAATAAAGTCTGTTAATATCTTCCAGAGATTTAAATCTAATTTTAAACCGTAATTAGTAAGTGGCAAAACCCCTGACAGAGTCAAAATTAAAAGCTTTTTATTTTATGTCTTAAAATTCATCCTAATATAATAGAATAGGCCATTTCTTTCAGGATGGCTGAAAAGAGGCTAGAAAAAATAGTAGGAATCGTGTCCCAAACTAAACTTGTATTATTTGCTGTTATAGCGATCACGAAAACAAATCATTATAGAAAAACTAAAAATAAACTATTAAGGTTTCTGCCTAGACGGAAACAACACAGTGGTGCTTAGCCATTCTTTAGTCAGTCTTTATAATTAAGTTACGGAGCCTGAAAAACGCTCTTTTGAGACGCTAAATACTAAATAAAATCTAGTTGTCCCGCTCAACATCTAAAGCACTACTTATAACAATATTGAATAGACCACATATGCCTATAGCAAATGTATTGACGTATCATTTCCTTTCATACATTCTCTCTTGTCAAGTACCCTCATAAATTCCCCAATATCCAATAATACAGATCTCGATTCCGATAGAAATATTACGGAATATATGAGTATCAAGATAAATTCGAATATTCACCATTCCACCACTCATCTGCTAAGTTACAAGTCCTTCACTTCGAAAAACCAACGAATTACATCAAAGTAAAGAATTCTTGACCCACATTTCAAAATTTCGTCGAATTCACGAAAAATTATGCTCGACGACGTTTGATAAAGTTTAGCTCGATTCAAAGGAAAGTGTTTGTTTGGCATCGTACCCAACTTAGCTGATAAAACTACTTAAAGTTTCTTTGACATGCCAAGGTATCGGCACCTTGATTTTAACCCTGTGGTAGTGGTATAAGGTTGAAATTTGCGTAGCAAGGTATTCTGTTTGTTTTTGGAAATGCCAGTTTTACTGAAAAACATTTTGGGTAGAAATAAATGACTTGCGTTGTCAGCGTCTTTATAATTTAAAAACCTTTGTTCGGGATGGTCAGTTTTCAGGTCACCTGATTCAGAAGATAGTGAATATTAGGGGGAAGTCCCGTAACGCCGGACGGCACCTAGCGCCGGACACTCGTACTATTGAAGTGAGTGTCGACCCGTTCGATTCAAAATACAAGGGAAAGGGGTGCGGGGATCACACAGGTACAGGATCACGCGCCGCGCCTCGCCAGTGACGTACACGGCCACGGCAGGGGCCGCTGATTGCAGTTTTAGGTGCGAAATCACGTCGTCAGCTAAATATCAATGTAAGTAATTCTAGTATATTTATGCATTTACATTTGAGTGGTGCAACGATAAAAGTGGTACTCGATTGTTATCCGTAAAATGGTAGAATATTATTAAATCCTTTAAATAATTTTAGTAGATACTACCTAATGAACGAAAACGTCTGTCCCTTAACACCGGACACTAAGTAGTCCCTTAGCGCCGGACAGTAAACATATTGATATTCCTTGTGAGTATTTACGTCATTTATTATAATTATTTATTTTTATTTTAGAGTATAGAAGAAAGAAGATAATAAAAATGGAAGAGAAGAAAAAGAAAGGATCTTGGGAGTCACAGAGCTTACAAACTGCTATTAATAAAATTATGACAAAAGAACTGAGTGTAACCTAAAAAAAAGGAAATAAAATCTAAGTTTGAAGTAGGAACAGAAGGTAAAGGAAAGCATACCAAAGGAAAGAGCGTAGACAAGAGAAAAGAAGCGACAAACGTGAAACCTAAAGAAAAGAAAAGAAGTGAAGTAGAAACATTGACTGAAACATCAAACACAAACATAACAATTTGCTTAGTTTGCTTAGAAGCCTCTGAGGAAGCCTGGATCCAGTGCTCGTCCTGTCATGGGTGGTTACATGAAGCATGTGCAGACACTCCAGAGTCTGGAGATGGCTACATATGTGAACGATGCAGGTTATATTGAAATATCCGGTGCTAGGGTATGGCACAAATATTCGTCCGGTACTAGGTGCCACTTTTTAAAATTATATTTTTTGTAACCAAAGTTTGATTGATGGTATTAATTATTTTTAAGCAGAGGTTGCATTTTTGTTAATTTATTTTGATTTCTAACTTTGTTATCTAATATAAGTCATAATTGAATAAACATTTTTTGAAATATTCTTTGTTTTATTTATAAATAACCTTAGGTGTCCGCCACTGGGGGACTTCCCCCTAAGTATTTTTTGGACCTTGTGATTCAAGAGATTTCTCGTTTGTGTAAGATCCAATAACCAGCTTCAACTTTCTGAATGTATCGATAACTTTCTAAATTGCATTATCGTGGCATTAAATGAATAACATCATAGAAATGCTTTAGAAAACCATCAGATATAGTTACTCTTAAATCGCAACTCTCACCGATAAAAGAAACCTAAAGTAATTGCACGACGCGGCGACGTGACTAAAATATTTCCTTCTATTCCAGAAGAAAAGCAAAAAGAATCAGAAGAGAAATCAGAAGAGCAGGCGGCGACAAAGATCCAGGCAGCTTTCCGTGGTCACCGGACGAGGAAGTCAATGAGCATGAAGACCAGCAAGCAGCAGCAGCAGCAGCCGGAGCCGCAGCCGACCAAGGCCGAGCTGGAGGCCGAGTTCAGGGCTGATGATAAAGGTAAGAATTGTACTGTGTCCGTATTGGGAATAACCTTTTGACAGGTCATAGAATTTGCTGCGATAGGACGAGACATTTTAATCATAATTTCAGGCTACTATTGATAGTATATCATTAAATAGTCAAAGTTAATTTAATATTATTCACATTGGGTTTTAAAACTCAAAAGGAATCCAATAAATCGTCAAAAATCCGCTTTTTCAGTTTTTTGCCAGTCTAGAGGAATACCACTAGTCTTGGAAATATATTGCAGTCTTTAAACTACTGGATAATTAATACCAAAATTTTTAATCTTTCTTATGACTTCATTTATTTGACATCCCGTAATAGTAGTTCCAAAACAATCACAAAAAAAAGCGTCACAAATATGTACTTCTATACAGCTATAAATGCCTCCAAAGTCCCATTGTTTCAAAGCAAGAACGAAATGACAGAACCAATCTAGAAAATCCTCTGTTTTATCTTCCGTTCGTAAATCAACTTGGCTCTGATAACATATCACTAAAACTCGACGACACAAAGTACCTACATTTTTCGTCTTACAATTTATTGTTCCGAACATTTGTTACAACTCTCATTTGTAAAGATAATATCGCCATAGTTGTTTTTGAAATTGTAAAGTTATTTGCCTAGAATAGACTAGCAAAGTCTAAGTTTACTATTTGAATTTGCCCCTACATTTTTTTGTGCAACTTTTATTCAACTATCCCAGCAAATCTTATTCCAGTTATCAACATCATTTATCCGATGGAATTTCAGTTTCAATAGGCCAATATCTCACGTATAGACGTTAAATATTATCATGTGAATAATCAAAGGAAGAATAACATAAGAAAATAGAAGGACTGCAATTTTTCCGGATAGAAAATCATCTAATGACTGCCTCCGCTTTGGATTGAGTAAAAGGGAGTGTTAGACTTCTACTGACTTAAACCCACCCATGTTCGTTATTTTTCCTTTCTTGTACCAGGGCCACGATAACAATTTCGGACAATGCCGCTGCTCTGGCATGCATCAGCTCTTAATGGACTACACAGAAGAACTATACCCTGCAATGAGAGGAGAGTTATGACTAAAAAAAATATATCATCCAGAGCCGTTGCTACACCTCAGCTGGGCACAGATATCTTCATCATTCACACTCTCCGAACCTTTTGACAAAGTGTGTTAACATTAATTAAAATAAAATGAGCTGACATAATTACAATTCTTAAAGCCATCAAAGTCTAATTATCTGAAGCTCGGGTCAAACTCAAGGATAAAATTCATAATCCACTTTGTTTCGAGCATCGAATCAAATATTAATTCCTTTGTTTATTCTGCTTTGGCCTAGTTTGCTTTGTATCTTTAAAGTTACTGATAACAACAACCGATTAACCGAAACACGTCGTTTTTCGGCGGGCTTAAACTTTAGACTTAACACTTCACATACAATATTATTGATATTGTCTAGATTTTGTAAGTGTGTCTGAGAAACCATATGGTCATATTCGCGGCAGACACTTTAGTTAGTGACGTTTCTCGGTACTAATAACAGAGGCACCTTGATACAGAACTGAGTAATCTTTGTGAATGTGCCTTTAAGCACGTGTGAGTGTGTGTACCTAGAATCATAATTATAACGTTTAATAGTAAAGTTGACTCAAATACCCTTGAACTCCACTCAAACTAATTTGAGTCCGAATGAAACTATCAAATATTTTGATCTGTTTGCGTCAAACGGTTGCATCAGCTTAGCGGCTTGGACATTAGCATTCGGAGAATTCACTTCGCCTCAATTTGGAAATTACCCTGCCTGACAGAGGAATAATAAATTGGAACTTTTTTGTAAATGTTATTGCGTTAAACTTTGGAATTATTACGACGGAATTTTGCCTTACTTCCTCCTGGAGTTTTAATTGAAGGACTTATTTCGAAAAAATGTTGTAAAAGTATTTTATCTTCTTACTTTTCAAGTTTGGCTGTCTTTTTAGATCTATATCAGAAAAATCTCTTGCGGAAAATGATGACTAAATCTTATTACTTGTATATTGTAATTGAACTCTTTTTTTAAGATACTACGTTTTTTTCTGCAATCTCATCCAAAATGTCAACATAGTTTATCATTGCGACAATTACTTTTGTCATTTTATTACAACTTTACCTAAAACCTCCTTTTAATCCGGAATAAGAGGTAGTGATAAAATTTTATTAACAGTACTTAAGTGCTTTTGAATCGTAGCCTATTTACAACCGAATGGCCTGAACATCTCTAGACATTATTGTTTATTTCTGTTACTTGGGCACCAATCACCATTTCTTAGGATAAGTGTGACTGTAAGGGTAGTTGAGTAGTTTAGGTCGTAAAATTGAGCTCAGTGGCTTACCATGGAAGACCTATGGCCAGTAGAGGACTGAAACGGGCTGATGATAATGATGATAGACCACCACGAAAAACCCACTCTGCGCGATGTTGCGGGTATGATACCCACGCAGTTTCAAATTTGTGACTTATGAATGCTTATTCTGTGTCTAGGTGTGTTGTGTATGTGACTTGAATGTTTGTGATACCCCCCGCGACACAAGGATGAAATTCCTTAGTGGATTTTTTTACAAAGAAAAAAAGGTGTAAAAGAGACATCGCTCTACATGTATTGTTCTGTCTCGCTTTGTCAATTACTCGTACAATATTATTTCTATGAATGGTTTTAGGCCACCTATATCTCCATTGAATCTCCATTTTACAGTATCTTCAATTTAATCAACATTACTATTGAAAGCACTTCTTTGTCTATGCTTAGTTTAATAGATTTTAATTAAGTTTCGATCGTTAGGATTTTCAATGGGCCCATCCTATTACTAGATAACGACAGGTAATAGTATTTTAAATTGGGTTCCGTTAATTACTTTAAGGTAACGATTAAAATTTACTAACGTCTCAAATGTTAGTTTAGAAACTGTGTTTTAATGCTCGCAGTTTTTGAATAGGATTTATAATTAACAGTTTACGTAAAGTATTTATTATTTTCTTTGATTCATTTAGGCATTTAATTCATTTAGCCTCACACTGAATTTTAAAATAGAAACCCAGTTTTTAGAGTCTCTCAACTAAACCATTGGACCCTGTGGGTACGAAAAGGGACATCAGAGGGCTCAGATTCGGCTGCTATGCTTATAGCTAGACAGGAGTTTTTAACAAAAAAAGTATTTCCCGAAATAAAAATCTACTCGAAATCACGATTTGCGACTAATTTTTGTTGCAGTTTTGTTTTTTTTTGCTCTATTTTTACGAAACGCTCAGTGACATGGAGACTAGAAACAGTAATCAAAATAAAAATTTAAGCATTTAAGCCTTTGGGATCGGATATATTCTGACTCATGTCTTAAAAAACGATAACCTTATTAATAACCATAAGGAAACCTTACAAGACTTTAACTAGACAAAGTGTCTCCCACAATTTACTTCAACAAAATGACTAAATCAATTCGGAAAAGCCAAAACGCCCTTCCCATTTCCGTCGCTAACAATTTCACGGAAGGCTTTCGGAAAATCAAGGAGATATTGAGTGACAGTGTTTGCCTACAAACCACTAAGCTTTTCGCCCACCCCTATTGCCTCAACAAACAAATCCAAATTACCCCAAAGAGGTTCAAAATATAATTCCCGTACCGTAAGTCTATATTTACACTGATGATAAAAAGGCTAAGGTGTGACGAAAATGCTGAAGGAATTGTCAATGTGTGTGTGATGCTTTTTTCATGAACAAGCTGCATTCTTGGTACCAGATCAGTTGGCAAAGACGTAAAGAAGGGAAGAAGGTAGAGTATAGAAGGAAATTTGAAAAGTCCTCTTTCTATTGCTAAAAGTAACCTACATTCTGACAAAAAAAATTGTTTTCAAAACCTAATTAGCGTAAGACACATATAAATAAAAAAATACAAGTAAAAATTAATTTGGGCCGAAAACTAAATTAAGGCCAGTAATTATCTGTAGTAACAAAATATTCCTAAGGAAACCCGTTTTGTTTTATAAATTTGAAACACAAAACAAATTATCCGAAAAGTCGATATATTTTAATAAGCGCCCGATATCAATTTAAATAAGATTTACGGAACAAATGTTACAAAATTGTTAGTTATTTGAAGCCATTTTCCTTTGAAATCTTTGATCCCGATATAATTATTTTCTGGAAATAATTTAAGAGGAACTGATCTTTGAAAGAATTTATTGATTTTCTTGTGTGAGAGTTTATGTTAAATGTTTGGATTTCTGTTTGTCTCTATTAACTTTTTATCTGATAGGTATTTTTAATTTAAATGTATTTCTATGTTTAAGGAGTTTGGTAGTCGTCATTACGATGTTTAATTCTTGCACCACATCTTGGTTGAACGGTAGAAAATGCCCCTGGAATTCACTCCGCCATTATACTTCTTTGTGTAATAAGTATTAGTAAACAAATTGATCAATTTCTAACTTTCTGTATGTTCGTACAAAATGGTTTCCATTCAACCAGTATTCATACATATTTAATAATAATATAATATAATATTGGACAATATTCACACAACGCCATCTAGTCTCAAATTAAGCAGAGCTTGTGTTACGAGTACTAGACCACTGATAAACATACTTATATAGTTCTAAATACATAAATATTAAAGATAAATTACACCCAGACCCAGAACAAATTAAATCATTCGTTTTAATATTTTCACGTGTAAATGTGAGAAACATACTAACAACCATTTCAAATGGAAGAACTCCAAATAAATGTAAAACATAATGTGTAGTACTTATACAAAAATGTTAGGGTCATAACAAGTCTTTAAAAAAATTCAATGATAAATAAATTTCTTTATTCAAGTAACCATGACTCAATAATGTTAGTATTACTTAAAACTAATGTTAGTAACATTTCATAATTTAATTTAACTTATAATTTATTGATTCGAATAACTCACACGGGTCACCGCTGCGGATAATGATATAGCGGAAAATTATTTTCAATTAACAATAAGGGCAGCAAATTACCCTCTAACTCTTGTTAATTACAAATTTAAGATGTTCTGAGAAGTCTAAACCTTACAACGTGTACCTTATAAGGTCAGTATTTGTACTACAACTGAAAAAACAAGGACCGTTACTTCATCGTGGAAACGAGATGGCAATTCACAAAGAGTAGCGGTGTCTCGCTTTAACAACGGCAAGATTCGTACATAAAAGGACTTTAAGACCGTCGGCGTACAAAATGAGTATTACTTCATCGTCTTTGCAATATCAGCTAATATAAACCCATCCATCATATGGGCGCTATTGCCTTTGTAACAAACAATATACCTATACCTTCTATACTGTGTGGGGTGTTCAGACATCATACTGTATAAGAACATAATCCTATCATAAACGTTATTAAAATAAATGAAGTTCCAAGTTGATGTCATATGAAATTACAAATTTATTTATTTTTGTGTGCTGCTGAACATTTTTCAGCAGTAAGAAGTGAAGGAATAACAAATAATGGATATTGTTTAAAATAAATAATGGAGGAGCTCGTGGCTAAGCTATAACCGCATAAGTGATTCGATCACAGGTTAAGCTATGCTTGACGCGGTTGGTCCGTAGATGGGTGACCATCTTTGTCATAACGATTTCCTCTGTGTTTCGGAAGGCACGTTAAATTGTGGGTCCCGGCTGTTATTCCTACATCTATGACAGTCGTTACAGGTAGTCAGAAGCTTGAAAAAGTCTGACAGCCAGTCTAACCAAGGGGTATCGTGTTGCCCAGGTAACTGGGTTGAGGAGGTCAGATAGGCAGTCGCTCCTTCTAAAACACTGGTACTTAGCTGAAACCGGTTGGACTGGTAGCCGACCCCAACATAGTTGGGAAAAGGCTAGGCCAATGATGATTGTTTAAAATAAAATGGTTACCACCAAGCAGGATTGTTTGACTAGTTTCGGACGAGCTCAAACCCCAAAAATCAATTTTTTTACTACACCAATTACTAGGTAACTTAGAATTTCATTCTCTAACACAAACTAATTCCTATTTTCTAATTCAATCATTCTAAAGTTCTTGTATTCTAAGAAAAAAAACAAAGGAGAAAGAAAATACTATAGACCTTGAAACCAATATACCTATTTCAACTCATAAAACATCAAAAAACAGACACTTTTACTATAAAACTCAAACAACAAAGTATACACGGTATTACAGGCAAGTACATATATACACAGTAGGTACAGGCAAGCACACAATCATAATACACTGTAATATTACTAATACACAACACAGCAAGACTTAACAGGATTAAGTACAGTCGCGTTCGGAATAAGCCGCTTCGAGATTGGCAAGGCTTAGTGCTTTTCATTCTGTCTGTACATGTATTATACATTGATGCTCTCTGCTTCTGCTTCGGTTATTAACTCATGGATATTTTTGTTATTCTGGCTTTGGGAATTTGATGTTAATGGATTTGAAATTTATTTACTTTAAAGATTTATGATAATATTTTCAAGTAAATAAGTTTTTAAATATGAAGATACACAGGCGTTTGGCTATGTCTTCGCCCGCATTAAAACCAATCAATGCTGTAAATTCATCGTACGTTGTTATTTTTTAAAGTCGATTTTGACAAAAAAAAACACACAGATGCGAAAGTGTTTAACTGAGTTTACATTGATGTGTATGTTTTTTTTTTCTCTGAACTAACGGCTGAACCGATTTTGATGAAATTAATCGAGGTAGCTGACACCTTGAAATAACAAAGGCTATTTTTATCCGACTTCATAAAAAAGGATAATGTTGGTTACTTTTTGGCAGCTATAGTCATCAGACAGGCGGGTGAAGCCACGAGAAACAGCTAGTACTCTATAAAAATACAATATCGAGGAACATCCAAAACGATTACGTAAAAGATATTATTAATTCGAAACGAGGTCGGTCCAAAAAGTTTTGTTATTAACGTCAAGGGACCATCCGAGGTACATAATATATTATTCAGTAGCCCGACAAATATTCGACGTTAAAATAGTGGTTATTTTGTAACAAAAGTTGTAAAGACGAAGTTATAAAGGGAATTAGTAGGAAGTTTTGTAACTAAGTATTCTTCCTTGGTTAGTTGTTTTTTGTGTAGACTATTATTATTTCGATCTTGAGTAATTTTAACAGAGTAATGCTGAGTTTTCCTGTAACTAAGGGAATTACGAGTAAAAAAAAAACGGATAAGTGCGAGTCGGATTCCCGATACTGACAGTTCTGAAATAATACGTAAGACTTATTACTGTAAAATACTTGATAGACCTCAATAAGTATATCGGTTGTTTTTTGTTAAAGCAACATTTTTTCTAGCTTTCCGTTTTCTGACACGTAGTAACATACAGATATTGGAGCCTGCATTAATAGCCAGAAATGTTTATAAACTCATAGTCATATTTTTAAGATACTTAATTTTTAATTTCTTAGGTTGGAATTACACTAAAAATTTTTCATCAACGAGAAAAGGGCAAACAGGAGACTTACTCAAAAATAAATTAGAAAATTCGGTACAAAATATTAAAACACTCTCGCCCTAATTACGAAAGAAATAGCGTAAATAAATAATGAATATTGTATTCCCAGTAAATCTAGGGAGATTTTCATATTTTATTTTAAAGAGTACAGAAAACCTGAAAATTTTAGAACCTTAAGGTTGAAATTTTATGCCTAAACTAATTTTAATATAGGCTAAATATGCCTAAGCAGACCTTACAATATACAACACGTCATTTTAAAATGTACTCAAAAGGCATCTTGTTGTCAAAACACAGAATAATTAAAACCAACTCCAAAAAGGTTTTATTCCACCCAAAATGCAAACGACACATCATAATCATAAATGAAAACAGGTAACATTTTTGTTAACTTAGAATGTCGGCAAATATCGGACAAAATTGACACCCAACTGGGGCTAAAAACTTACAGAGACATTTTAATACCAAGAATATTATTCGGGATTCCTTTGAGAATGTACAAAAGTTTTTCGTAACGAAACGAAAGTTTTTGCGTTTAATATGCGGAACTTAATATTTAATCAGTTCCTGGGTTCCTACAATTCGGTTTTATGGAGGCATTGTCTTTATATTTTCGGATGCTGATTAGATTTTCATTTGCTTATTTCAGTATATTTCTTGGGTATTTGGGAATGGGGTGTTATTTTGTATTGAAGTAAAGGTATTTGTTTAGAATTGAATGACGTTTTGTAATTTTTGCGATTTACGGACATTAATATTGATTAACTGTCATTTCAGATACGCACCTATTCCATTTTAAGTTTATTTTTATTTTTTCAAAAGAGCTCCTTTTTTTCTGAAGCTCCATTTATTTTTTCTGTCTCGCCCTGACGGCAGGTCCAGGACCTTTACACTTTCCTTCACCTTCAAATCCAAACTTTTGCAACTTTTGTTTTTCTTTCAGAAAAAGATTCTCAACATCATCATGATACTATATCAAGGGTAACCATAGCATAGTCGAAGATATCCTACAATTTTCCCATTAACAATACCAGCATATATTATAGTCGTGCCACTCCTGGGCACAGGCCACATCTCGCATAGGAAAGTTTTGAGCATTGATCACCACGCTAGCTCACTGCAGATAGGCGATTTCAGAATCTAATATTTGCAATCCAGGTTTCCACACGATATTTTCCTGCACCGTTTATCAGCATAACCTGAGGTCAATTAAAAAAGTCTATATATATATCTTTCAAAAAGTCGTCACACTGGTAATTTGCCTGCGTTGGGATCTCACCTCGTGCGTACAAATCCATGCATAAAACCGCTAGGCCTCTACGACCTATTCCCCATTAGGGTGTGATCTAATCAGGTATCCTAGGGATCTTACGTACCATTGCACTCCCATTTGATGCTTCGTTAGTTCGTTCTGGATTCATAATATATACCTATATGCTCAGGGTGGGAACAGGGTATTTATATATCGTTTATTTACGCATAATTTTGTAGAGTCCTCTCAAGTATTAGTACGAGTAGAAATAAGATAAGACAGGTGGTTGGTTCTAGTTAGATATTTAAATATAAATAGTTTGTTGAGATTTGGATTCTGGAAACATTTTATTTTTAGCATTTGTCTGGAGGATTTACTCTGTGAAAATAAAACCAGAAGAAAAAAAGCCCAAAAAGGAGATATACACCCACAGCTAACATGCTAATGAAGCGTGAAAAGTGGGCGATACGGGGAGTGTGGCGGAGTTCTTTTTTAAGTTCTACTATTATCTTGAATAAACTTTCAAAGTTATAAAAAGCAACAAGTTATCTAAAATGCCTAACATATATCTACATACGTGTATAGATCATCACCACCTAACAAACATGCCTAAAACACAACCAACTACTAAAATCGGAATACCCAAAATATTAAGTTGAAACTATTCGTAAGTTCTATAAAGGTTACGTGCTGAAGTATTCCAAATATCCTGCTCCCTACAGCTCGGGATAGCCAAACAATAAGAGCATTATGTAAGTTCATCGTTTGATGTGGTTGGTAAGGATTAGGCCCTCTGTAGTGCGATGCGCAATAGAAAGACTTGGAAAATGTAGAGCGGTGATTTGATAATGTGTGTGATTTCTTTAAAGATTTTCTGCTGTTTTTTTATTCGAATTGTTCTGTGAATTGTGTTTGAGTTAGTTCGTCACTTGTTAGGTGTTTTGTAAGAAAAAAAATCTCTGACGGATATTTTTATGCTTTTTTCTGATCTGAGGATCAGCGGTATTCTCTATTACTATTTGACTGCTGAACAGGAAAAATAAATGTAAATAAAGTAGCTCTAGATGCAGCTGTGGAGTTATACAAAATAAATGTCGCCTTTATAACCCAGTCCATTTAGAAATAGCCCAATTTAACGGTGTTCAAATGGATATCTTTGTGCATGCGACTTGAATGTTTGTAAACAACCCCCCGACACAAGGATGAAATTTATTTATGCAGGAGGCGTATATACATAAAAAATCACATTAAAAAAATGAAATAAAAATAAACGCACGTGTCTAACACTTTTTCTTTAAGCCTTCTTTTTAACTACAATATTTTAATCAAATAATCCATCTTAAACAAGAATCACCAACAAAGTTTAGCAATATAAATTCTGGGATCACAATTCTCCCCACTTTGGTATTAGATGTACTAATGATCCGTGTCACGAGTGTCTGGCTTCCAAAACGAGGCTAAGTGCTCTTTTGAGGTTATGCCCAGGTTTAGACACGTTGGGAAGTCTTTGTATGCGTAATGAGCACTAGGTTCTGGATTGTCGGTTGTTTTTGACACTGAAAGGTATTGTTGGGACAAGTCGAAGCTTGAAGCTTATGAAGCTTTTTGGTTGTCGATCCTTCTCCATGGGATTGTCATGTCATTTTTGAACCGAACACTTATGGTCGCTAGTTATGTAATTGAATGGATCTCAAACGCCAGTTCTAAGCCACACCAGTTCATTTTGATGAATTAAAATGACTTTTATTAAAGAATTTGACACTTATTCAATTTATTTAATTTTTGTATTTCTAGTTAATATAGAGCTTATAAACAATGCTGCTTGTTTCGTTAATTTCTGAAATGACTCCTTACAAATTCCTCCTTTCTGGAAATCTGTGTGATTGTACATTGTGTTGCCATTTTACGGTTAAGCCTTTTAGTGATAATGGATATTTATTACCTTGGGACCCCAAACCAGGGTCATTTTTGCTTGTGAAGTGGAGCCGCCAGCACAAGCTACTTTCCAATGCAACGCCGTTAAAGTTATTCTCATATGACGGGGGTAAAAAAAGAAATAATTTTAAATTTAAATATGATTTTTAACATTTAACATGAATGCAATTAAATAAACAATCAACTGAAAACATAAATGTTCCTCGTCTTTTTCACTATATAAAATGCAAATATATATTTCATGTGAAAATTCCTGAAAAACTTGATTCGATCGTCCGACAATGAAATGAACATCAATTTTCTGAAAATTTCGGGCAGAAAATTTTTTGGAAAGCATTTACTGGGTTAAAAATTTATATTGAAATGGTATCGGACATACGCGGTTGATCGGATCATATTCGATATCCGTGCTCGTTTTAACCGGAAATTTCATCATTATATCCGGAGCGATGAATCTTACATACATTTTTATTGAATTTTCCCTTTTCATTTCAGTTTTTTTGGGGGTATTTTTTTGTTTACCCTCAAGTGTCAATAGGCTTGAATTTTGCATACATCGTTGTTATAATTTGAGGGCGTTATCTTATACCAAAGGCTTTATTATTTGAAAATAACTTAGAAAAAATGACTGAAACGATTTTTACCTGTTATTTTAGGTTTACTGTTTAAGGTATCTATAACGTTCTTTTTTCGCAATACCAGTGATTGCATTTTATAAAATACGATAAAATCCTGAAAAATGTAATGGGCTCTTAGCGAAATCTAAATATTAGGTCCCAGTTAGCAATCTATAAAATTCTAAAAAGGCTAGGCTACCCTCTAAAATAAACCTCGTGCTAACGTGTGGAGTGTCGTTCACTGTAAGTGATCCATTGTCTCTTGTCAATTAACGTTAATTGTATCATTGTATGCTGCGCTCGCAATGTATAGTGTATGTGGCAATTTGTCCGATTACATGCTTGGTGGGTTTATTTAAGTGAATCCCCATATTCTTCTTTGTTAATATTTCAAAAAATCCTAATAAGTGTTCATAAAATTCCCTACAATATAGTAGCTCAATTGTTTTTTGCATAAAACTGATTCTCTTTTTTTATTGTAATTGTCTTTTTTCATAGTGCGATAACATAAATGTATATTATGTAAAAGCCTGAGCGTAATTTGACTGTAGGAGTTGTTTTAATAAAGAAAAAAGATATTTCAAGAAAGATTTTATCAATATCACTTGTCCATGAGCCAAAAAGAACAGATAGACTTACAACCAGAGATGACCTGAATATAAATTACTTCTCCAAAATATTAAATCCAAGGGCAAAATTACAAACAAGAAATTACGATCAAAAACATTTCAGAGATAAATATTAAATAGACACAATAATAAAATGTAGATTATTACAACTCCGAAAGCAGAAAACTTTTAATCAGATAACTTTGGAAGATATCAAGGAAATCTGAATTCGCATAAACATTTCGTAATAAACGGAATATTCTGATATAGATCTTTAAAGCCTTAGTGAGGTTTCAGGAAAACTGAGTTTATTATTCAAGCTCAGCTGAAAATGCGTCTGAATTCTAGTAAGAACACTTCATCTAGAAGACAGTCTTAAAGTTATATTATTGCAGTTGTGTCGTCATTTTTCCCCCCTTGCTTTCTCTTTCCTTCTCCAATAATATTTTGATACTCCAGGTCCAGGTCTAGGTCAAGCCCCATAAGATTCGAGGATACCTAAATGGAAATTCTGTATCCATCCCACTAATATGATTTCTGTAAGTATGAAAGGATGGTTGTTGCTCTTTCACGTAAAAACCATGGGACAAATTCAGACGAATTTTGGTACCTACACAGATATATATAGTTTATGACCTGTTATGACACATGGGATAGTGAAGCTACTTGCAACTCTGTCCGGCGAAGTATTCAAAACAAGTTAGAACCAACCTGTAACAATTCATTGTTTTTGACTATCGAATCTTACAATACATCTCACGCGGTTTTGCAAGTTCTCGATGATGTATTCAGCTCGTTAGTGAATAGAGATACACTACAACGCTTCTGTAATCGAAACGTTGTTCTGTTACGAGTAAATACTCTAAGGTATCATCTCGAATACTTCTATTTATGCTACGAAGGTACATAAATGCACGAGCTAAACCTAACACTGCCAGACTAATATAAGCCAAGTTTCTTCAATAAAACTTTTGTTAAAATAAATCAGCTTTAAACGTCTAACGATTAATTGAAAGCCATGTAGAATTAATACCGTAAATAAGTTACAAATCTTTTGAAGTTAATATTAATTGACTGCTGTTATTCTTGATAAGGCTTCTAGCCGTTTCGGGAATAAATTACCCGATTATTTGGTATCCCGCTTTGTTTGAAGGACGAAGCTTCGGGTAGGCCTAAATATACAGGGAATTATGGAGGCTGTATTTATAGGTACCTACTGTACCTATACATATAAATGTTTGTGTTTAGGTGTTTTTGGATAAATATTCAGTCAGTTTCGTCATTGGTATATTTGGAACCATTTAATTTTAAAATATTATGCGAGGTCCAGCAACTGGGATTGACTTAGTGCCGATTTCTTTTCTCATCTGTAGCATTCACCTCTTCTTTTTGTCGCCCGTTTGCTGTGAAAGGAAGTGGAAAATATTTTTTTGGCAAGTCCGCATGATGTTAGATGAAACACGTTTACACTAAGTACGGTAGTTTGTACTAACTTTTGCTAGTTTGGTAAATACCTAGGATTTGATGACAGATCAAACCTATGCTTTTAATAGAATTTATTACATTTTACTGAAACGCAAAAAAACGTGGATAAAAATAGCTCAGTCAATGTTACTAAAAATAGTTTTTAATATTTTCTGTTCTTCTTAATCCCACCCCCCTTCAAATACACACACATAATGATCTAGAATCTATTTTCCAAATCCAACCTCAAAAAGCCAGTCCCACTAATTCCTATAAATTCCCTTCAAAGAGATTATATTTAGATTTTCATTATGCGAACCACTTTGTTCGACCGCGGGATGTGGGTAGATTCAAAAGTTTGTTCCGAAGTTCCCTTTAGAGATTATGTACCGGTATATCTCGATTCAGTCCTTTGTAAATACAAAGGATTTCAATATAACAGGTATTTTTATGATAATAGCTCGAAAAGATTTGGTATGAGTTCAATTTATCATGTAGAGTGATTTTAGGCAGTATAGTTTATGACGAGGACGGACTTTCTCTGTACGTATGTACGTGCTATTTTAGGATTCCTTAACCAACTTGGTACCCTACTACTAAAACAGTCTATCTCTCCAACTGCCGGTCCTACCCAAATGAATAGAATGTGACAAATAACAGGCTGAGAAAGAGATTTTGTAATAATTTCGGTGTAGCCTTGTAAACCTACGATGTCGCATATTAGAACTTTAATAACACCAAATTATCTGTAAATTCATAACCTCAATTGAAACCGGTCTAAATTTAGACTGTTTTGATTTCGTTATATCTAAAGTTAATAATCCGGTTGGTTGCGATTTCAAGCAAAGTTTCAAACTATTCATTAAACAGATTAGTTTGAATGAGTATACATATTACCTTGTTTATATTGGACTTACGTAAAAATTAGATTTGTTGCTGTATGTATACATGATATTAATAAAAAACGTTCAAGTGCGGTTCGGATAAGCGATACTGAGGGTTTCCTACAAATAGGCTAAAGACACAAATTTTCAAAAGAAAGATGATCGGTGCTCTTTACATAACCTTAATTGTTTTTATTTAAATACATCGTTTGTAATAATTTAAATTGTCTATCTATCGCTGTGTTTATAAGATTCAGCCTGAGAATAGACGGATGGACAGACGGCCAGCGTAGCCTTAGTTCGTAATAAGTTTCCGATATAATTATCTATTATCAATATTGGTAAAAAACAAACGTATACCTACCCATTATAAGTAAAGCACTCTGACATTTGTATTAAAGTGAGTGGAAAATCAGCGTCAACACCAGCTTTGTCAACATTAAGTGCCTACGTGTTGACTCATTAGTAAAGTGTACATACTAAGTAATTCAGTGTCAACTCTGGTCAATTATTGACTTAGAGAACTAATGGGTAGAGGGTATTTGATTTTGAGAACTGTCAAAGCAATAGTGAAGCTATCTTTTTGGCTTATTGGGTAGGTTCTGATAGCTAGATTGCACAAATAGTGGTATAGGTCGAGACATGTAGCCTCGCTTAGAAACAGTATATTATGTGTGATCCACGAAGGCTTGTTTTGAGTATTTTTTGTTAAATCTCCCGTGATATAATGATTTGATTTCTTAGTGTGAGAGTCGTTTTTAACGGAGGCCTTCCTCTACGTTTTTCGACCGTACCGTTTTGTATCTTTCTTTATATTTCTTACCTCAGAATTAAGTACTGAATGGACCGGGTTTGTTGATTATTTTTTCATTTAACGTGGTAGCTGTCATTTATCCTATAGTTATCAAGTTTGACTAAGTTGTTTTTTATTTGAAGACGATTGCTTGGAACGGACAGCAGCATCAGTGGGAGCGTCCACTGATGCTGCTGTCTTGTATGGCCTCCTTGCTGTTTTCAGCATTCTAAATATCTTATTTCGTCATATTTTGTGTTACGAAATATTAGACTCTCTGCAACATTCTAGGCTCCACTCATAATAACTGAAAAATACATCAGCCATTTTGTTTTTCATGTCCAATATACTCGTTATATCGGAAAATACGCAACTCATATTCCAATATAGCACATGTGTTATTGCCTTGCGATAATATTCTGCCAAAGAGGATACATATACATTAGTATTTAGTACCAAAGAATAAAAAAATATAGACGCGACAGTCGTTCTGTTTTGGTTTTATTGTACCTACTCGCGAGTTTTGTATGTAAATTAGTTAATGTTTATTGTAATCTATACTTTTTAACAAGGTGTAAAAGTTCTTGTTAATTCAGACGATATCTGGATCCATTTACATATGAATAAAAATTAAGTTATGCGTACAGTGTATTAGTAAAATTATGAGGAAAAGAAGGCTTTTTTACTATAAAGGAATTTTACTATAAAGGTTTCAAGGATTTATTAGATAGAAAAATAATATATTACAACGTATTACAAATATTTTCATAGCTAAATATTTCCCGGCAAAGAAAACACGTCACCTTCAGTCAGAAAATCCATTAATTACTTTACTCAAAAAAAGCTATTTCACGATTCAAGGTTTTCCGAAAATTACCTGAAAAGGCTTATTTAAAAATCAACCTTCACCTTGCACCACAGAGCAGCAATTTGCATGTTCAAAAGGATGTTTCGTTTAAAGGAATGTATGCAAATTTTAATTTTGAACCTTGCCTACGTATATTTTCGAAATATATGAAGCCTCTGCTTTTAGTATCGTAGTTTTAATAGAAAGAGGTTTTACTTAAATATGCGAAGAACTGGCTATTTTAACTAAGAAGAGATAATAATTATAATATGACTACAAACAAGGTTACCATGCCAAAGCCACTGTGCGTGACATGTTGCAGGTTCGTTCTCCGCGTAGGGCAAGCATTTGTGTGATCCAACACGAGTGAACACTTGTTCTGAGTCTAGGTGTCTTTGCACATGTGACTTAAATGTTTGGCATATCGCTGTTGCTTAGAGAACAATTCTAAATATTTAAAAAAAAAACTTGCGTCAAATGAATCAAATTACGTAAAATAAAGATTGACGATAAAACAAAACCGTCGTTCTAAATACAAAACAAATAAAAAACAAACTGGCGACGAAAAATCAAAACTGGGACGTCGAAAGTCATAGATATAATAGAACGAAAACACCAAGTTGTGCCCAGACGTTGTGTCGCCATGACAAATAAAAAGGGGCCGAATATTGCGGTTATGTTGGCTACATCTCAACTTCGTTGCTTTAATGTTGTTTGCTTGGCATTATGACGTCATATCGCATTGCATTTCGGTAGCTATCGGTAGTTCCGTGATTGTCTTTTTTCTTTTGTCGATAAAATTTTAGGTTTTGTCGTAAAAAGCTTTTTGTTATGGTGGTTTTGTTTAAGGCTGTAACCTTATTATTAATTTTGAGGCAATAAAAATCAGCTTTTAAAGATCACGGATTTTTAAGTTTAAGTTTGACAAATTCGAATGCATGCTTTTTGGCATGCGTATATACCTACTTAATCCCGAAAACGCTGATCTTTTGCCAAACAGCAAATAATTTTACTTTATATATTGAATTCTTTGAAAACTGAATTTTAAGACATTTCTACTAAACGATACAGCTTGAATGGCATTTTTTACATTTTATATACCCTATTCTATTCCAACTTAGCCTGGAGGTCGTAAGTACTAAACGTTTTGAGGATACCACGGAAACTATTACCCAAAGCAAAAGAGACGCTGTTTTTTATCATTTAACGCTTCGACAACGGTATTCATACGTTTTAGGAGGGGGGGGGGGGCGTTCGGTCCTGTGCATTCCGATATCTATTGAATCTGAAAATGTCTCCTATCTAAGTGTAGTGGTCTTTGTTTGTAGATACCTATCTTATACTGAACAAGGTTCTCGTTCTTGATAAATTAAAGAAACATATTCATAGTCAAGTTGACTGGCAATACTGCCAGCCTTCCGGGCACGTTTTTCCGACTCTGACAGGGTTGGTAGGTGTCTATTTTAATTGCAAATATTATTTCATGTGTGGTTCGTGTTAAATTTAAATTAAAAGATATACAAAGAGTTATGTATGTAACTTAATAATAAAACTTAATATAAGACTTTTTCTGCAAATGTCGTAACATTTTTAAATAAAACTAAAATTCCAATATAAAATCCAATCTAGTTTCAAAAGGAATAACAGTAATTTCTCTTCAATGTTCATTTATAGAAGTTTTGAATCGATTCGTTCGTAGCGTGCTGGAATGTAGTTCGTTTTGATTCAATTACTAAGAATTGTAGGGGTTCTGTGTAAGTACAAATTGTATATAATTCTACCTTTGATGTTACAATCCTTTGTAACACAGTGTATTAAAATCTTTGATGTAAAACGTAGAAATGAATATTAATAATAAATATACCTTGATGTTTAATTATTGTGTTATTCAATTTTATTAATCACAAAATTGTATTTACAACTATTACTAAACATTTTTAACCTAGATATATTTACACTTAAAATAAGGACTAAATAATTATGTGATTTGTGAAAAACATATTCTATGTCTAATCTTTCCGAAGCGAAAAAATCTTCACTATTGCTTGATAGTAAAACTTGTATATTTTTACCAATATACACCTATAATACATATATTGTGTAACTTGTACATAAATGCAGACAGCTTTTTAAAATTAACTTATCCAACTTCACACAAAAAGCAAGGTTGCTGGCACTATTGTACACAATTTATTACACTATAAAGTTACGTTAAAATTCTAGTTGCGTGGCCTCGGCCGCCCCCAACATTGTACTCGTGAAGGTCTATCGTATCGGGTAAGATAGACGTTTGCAAGCTGGCATGTCGCCTAACGCCCAATCTGATTAGTGTTTGTCTAAGGAATCTAATTTAAGACTTATTTTATTAGTAAAAAAGGAGCATGTTGCAGGTTTTATTTTTTATTTTGCGTCACTTACTTTACTTACGAAACTTATTTAACGCGTTTCGACTATTGTTGTTTCGTTCATCTTGGCTAGTTTTGTCTCCTAAAATGCGCAAATTAATAAATCCACCCTAAAGAATTGGGGTAGTTAAGCATTCTAAAATACTTCAACTTTATATTAACTCCGACAAAAAACGATGGCGTGTTATAAGTTTCACGTATCTCTTTATGTGTATATGTCTGTCCATGCCAATGCCATCGAGCTCTGGAACGGATAAACTGTTATTTTTTTATCTTAATAAATTGGGAGTATACTTGTTTATCGAAAATCAGTCTATTTTAGCTTGTTTACTAGAAATTTTAGTCATCATAAAATTGTGCCTATTTGCACAAAATAGTAGGTACTAATATCAATTTAATAAAAGATAAATACAGCCATTGAACAAATATTAAAAATAAATGGAAAATTTTACTTGAAGTTTCCTTTACAGCACTTCTGTTTAAAAAATAAAGCAACGAATCGTACCCGTGGCGAAAGTAACAATTGTACGAACGGAGATGAAAATCCGCCGACATTTTTAGGGTTCACCATAACAATAACAAAACCACATTTAAATTAACGTAAATGTATGTATGATGTAGAATTTTGCATGTCTTTTTCTGGTAAGTACTGTTTGGTTTAAGGCTTGTCATATACCACGTTAGAGCAAACTTGGTGATTTTAGTCCCAACGTAAATGATGCAATGGTTAGCACACGAGTATTTATTGGGGTTGCGTGTCAGCTCATGATTAAGGACTCCGGTTGGGACCGAAACTCTTTAGGCAATCCCGATGAATATGTGGAAATAAATCTTTGCATCATTTAAGTATGAATCATACCAAATTTAAATAAAAATAGTCTAATTTAAAATGTAGAATTCGTTTAATCCGGGTTTTCTTAATATATTTTCTTTTACCAATCATCATAACGACATAATTATTTTTATGTAGGTTAAACATTACTATGATATATTATTATCTCCGAGATACAGAACCCTTTCCTGTAAAACGTTCTTGACCCAATTTTATTTTTTCATCATAATATTTTTTCTGAGATTCAGATTAAGTGTCATTGGAAGGGATTTATTATATTTTATGGTATTATATCGACCTACTTTTTGAAATCGGTCGGGTATTAAGGACAAAATTGAAAATATATGAACAATTGGAAATTTTTGTATGAGACAAATAAAATATAATATACTGTTACCTACTGACTGGGTATCAATCGTTGTTTAATAACCTTTTTGTATAATTTATATTTATTGTTAGAAATTGTAATACATTATCTGCGAAGATTTAAACTGTCTAGCTACAACGGTTAATGAGATACAGCATGGTAACCGACGAACGGACAAACGGATAGGTAACGCAGTTTTAGTAATAGGATTCCATTTTTACCCTTTGAGTATAGATCCCTAAAAATACATTAACTCTAAAGCAACAAATGAAGTAGCAGAAAAAAACTTTCATTACATTACAAAGCGTAAAAACTCATCTAAAAAACTTCAATTGCATTAGCCCCAACAGTCTACATTGAATGTTTTTCTTCACGTAATTTTGTTTCCTTCACATCGTTTCGCAACCACGGCTGGCTGAGTTAATACCATATGCTTCCATCAGTGTAATGACTACTCAATGTAATGAAAACATTGTGAACATATACGTACATTGTATACACAGCTTGCGTTCTTAGTAGGGTTCGTAAAGGGTTTATTGCTATCTTATAATATTAAATTCTCGTGCCTCAATTTTAGTTACTGTACTCCTCCGAAATGGCTTGTCCGATTTTTATGAAATTTGTTTGAGCATCGGCTACTATCAGATCAGGTGATAAGTGTTGTCCACATTTTCTCAAACTTAAAAAGGTTTTTTGTGAATTATTTATGGAAAAATGAAAATGAGTTTATAATACTACGTTATTAATTCACGTTTGACCATTGTACGTCACTATCAGGCGAGCCTTTTTCCAACTAATTTTGCTCAACGAAATTGACCTATTTCGATAAGACTGGCACTTTGGAGTAATATTATATCAAACCAAAAATCTAAGCGGAAAAATCACGCTCACACATAAATGAAAATGCTCTATGTGTATACGTGTGTACAACACACAAATATACATAGAGCAATTGAAAAGAGAAGGACTTAAAAAAAACCCCAACATAAAATACCTTTCTCAGACTGCCTCAAACATTAAAGCCACAACGCAAGTAAACCCGCGCCAGATCATTAGTCTACACGCATTGTACCCCAGCTTCCACAAAAGACCTTGTTTTATCGCTGCCCAAAAATTTCGGATAAATTCCCTTTTTTACTCAACATAAAGGGTTATGAAGTTGCCTTTTTACATGAGCTCACTTTGTTAGTAAATTTATAGTATATTTGTATGGATAAACTTGTAATAAGGCTCTTTTTAGGGTTCCGTACAAAAAAGCTAAATGCGGATACCTACTATTAAGGTCTGTCTGTCTGTCTTCCTGTCCATCCGTCCCGCATCAAGCTGTATAGTTTTACAGCAGACAGACTTACAGTAGGATTTCCACAACGATAGCAAAGAGTTCAAATTATGTGTGTGAAAACAAGTTATAAAAAAAAGGTTATTAAAAGGGCAGGGGTCATATATCTTTTAAATTTTATTTATCTTCAACATTTTTGTACGGAGCCCCCAGTATCGTTCAGGTCGACTCTTGAAACGGTTGTGATCATGAGCTTGCTTTGTTAATATATTCATAACATAGTATAGACAAACTTGTAATAAGGCTTCTTTCTCTTCTATATTGGATGCTTGAGAGTATAGATCTAATACATTTTGATGCTATTCAGTCTGTTTCCTAAAAATTTGAGTTGAAACTCTCAGCAATGCAAGATATTATGTAAAACATTTTATATGTCAGCTATAAAATTTTATAAACATATCTTTATTTGTTACAGGTAAGAATCAGCCGCATATTCAGAGAGCAAAAGTTGGTCAATTAAGATAAGTACTCCTCTATTTCTCAGTAGTGTAGTTGCGGTGTTCGATATCACTCTATATAATTTGAAAATAAATTATTAGCTGACTTATATAATCGGGTTAAATTAAAAGAAAATCACATTTGTTGTAAAAATAATGGAAAACTATCCATAGCCTCATTTATTCTGCCTTAAACTTATAGGCACTAATTTGCCATAAAATAAATAGAACCTCACATTCCACTATGTTCTATTCAATAATAAGTAAATTAGTAGATATAATAAATTGAAAAAATCAATCTATCATAAAAGCTATTGTTAAAATTCCATTTCGTTACTTGCCCATAGAAAATGCACTGTCACTAATGACTCACGTTTTTGCTGACTCTACAAAAACCCAGGTATTCTTCGAGTACAGTTTTAAATAACCAGTGCCTGTACTATGAGATCTTTAAGGGAAATTATCGGCACTGTGCGAGCGAGATAGCGTTATACACTATAGTAGAGCCATTTCGCTTGCACAGCGACGAAAACTTTACTTTTCTATCTCGTAGTACAGGCAAGAGTATGGAACTAAATTGAATAGAATTAATTGGAATTCCTGAGCGGACTCAGAGCGTAAGATTAGCATGCTAAAAACGTTTTCTTAGAAATCAAGTTTTAGCCTTAAAAGCTTTCGCGAAAGAATTTGTTTTGTGCTAAAACTGTCTTTGTTTTATAATTCTTAGTACGAGTGCATGAATTTTATTTGAATTTTTCTTTCTTTCAACTGAATGTTTTTAGTGAGAATTTTATTACAGGTTTCTTGTTCTTTTTTCTTATTTCGGTATTTAGTTTTTACATGATGGGAAGTTTCGCGAACATTAAATCTAAAAATATATTTTCCTACTTCTGATTAATTTCGATGCAAGCTCCAAGACAGTAAATATTTTCCCTGAAACACACAAAGCTTAACTGCTAGGTGGTTTTCGTAAGTTATCATTGTGGATCCTGGCTTACAGGAGTTGTAATGATAGGCAAAAAACGTTAAATCTAAGGAGTGAAAAACAACACTTAGACCCTATAAATTGTAATGAATCATTAATACTTGACCCATTAATTAAAACTAAAAAAAATTGTGCGTCCTTAATTTTACGCGGCTTTATACGTTGTAGATGCTACAACGTTATTGTTAAAGCATATCTAGATATATTCTTCATAATATCTGCCTGACTCAGAAGTTTCTATAAAAATTAATCAGCTGTGAAAATTTCAACCGTCGCGTCTTCAATTTCATTTTAGTCTTAACCATAATCGAATATTACTATTAACTTATCTCTTTAAAATCAGCCAGCCGTGATAAAGGTTATAGGGATAACGAATTTATGAATTAGCCTCAACCGATCCGTTGTCCAGCAATTAGATTATTTTATCGAATAAGATTAAGAGGCAACTGGATTATTTTGGGTTTCATAAAATCCCAATTACGTAACATGATCATCGTCCTAGCATTTTTCCAACTATCTTTTTACAAACTGTTTCTAACTATCTAGCAAGTGTAATCGGATTCAGGCAAGTACTAGTGTTTTACAAGGAGCGCCGCTATCTGCCCGTACGTTACCAGGCTGTATCTCTGTAACATGAACCGTGCTAGACAGTTCAGATGGATAAAGTCATTTTTAATACACTGACTACACAACTATATCACCTACTCGGTCATGTATTTGCCCACAGCCAGATTATATAACAAGATAAAAAAGACTATAAGCCAGATTTTCATCATAAAATAAAAGATATTTTCTCAAAAATCCCGTATGTAGAGCATGAATAACTCGCCTTCAGAATATTCCTCTGTTTTACGGACCATGTGAAGTCTACTGCGTTTAGTTGAAGCAAAATGTTCTAATTTGTTCCTGTCTACAATGAGCGCTCTCCACCCGAGAAACGTTTACATGAATTTATAACTTAAAATGAACTCGCAATTTCGGTAATATCATAAGAGAAATGTAGAAATTCTAGAGACTATGACAATCAAAATATTATGATCAGGTTATTAAGTGCAGATTGTCTAGTACTATAATTGATATTGTCTTTAAGTGAATACGGTGAGAGAGCTGACCTAAAAACAGTTTGGCGAAGGTCAGGTAAAAACAATAATAATTTGCAATAAAAAATCATCAATTTTCATGGGTAAACAATAAAATCATCTGGCAATCGCAGTTGATATACAGCCTGGTGATAAACGGAAAGACAGCGCAACTTTATTATAATAATATAATATAATATTGGACAACATTCACGCAACGCCTCAAAAATCTCAAATTAAGCAGAGCTTGTGTTATGAGTACTAAACAACTGATAAACATTTATATATATTTCTAAATACATACATAATATACAAACATACATAATTATATGATTCCGTTTTATCTTTAGGGTACGGAAACTTAAAACGGTGTGCGTTAAAAAAAGGCTTGATACTTTATTGAGTATTATAAACGATATATTAATTACTAATACATTTTTTTTTATTAAATTCCTGTATCTTCCAGTGCTAATAAAAGATTTAAAAAAAAATCTGTACTTCCAGTTAAATCAGTAAAAAAGAAATAACACCAATTGAAATCCATTTGCGACCTCTGACCTATTTCCCAACCACATTGGTACCAAAAAGTACCAGATGGGCAATAAATTTAAAATTCAAATTAAAAAATCCTGGGATCTCCCGCTTCAAGTTTCCTTTTTGATGACTCTAATAAATGCTGGCATAATTTTTATGGGCATACTTAATCGACGAACAGCCTTAAAAATGGCGTCCCGAAACATTGGAAATCAAATAAAAATATCACGTATAAAGCATTTGCGTGCCTTCGTACTGTAAACTCATTTTGCAACACTGAGCAGGACAGTTTCGGATGTAAAAGCGAGATGACATTATACGCAGTCTATTGCGCTGTCTCACTTCTACAACGACAACAATAAGATGAGCTGTTCATAGTACAGACATTGATCAGAAGCAGTTAATTTTTGTTCTTTGCGAGTTGAATAATGTATGAAATTACAGTATCCAAGTTGTAACCATTCAGAGAATAAGAGATTTATTCTGAGAGAGCTACATATTATTGGCAATAGCTGTAAATTAATGCTTATCTTTAACTAAAAAAATTCAAAAGTTACTTGTCATCCTTTGAAAATGTTTTAATGTTAAGTTAAATAATAATAAATATTAGTGCTAGTTCATACAATCAGATACAAACCCAACATTAGACCAAAAATCTATACTTTTCAACGTAGACCATTAAGGGTATAACAAGAAAAAAAAACACTACAACAAAATCAAAGTAAATTGTGCCAATAATTGTTTTAACGAAAACAAAAGAATTCTTGCGAATGTCATAAGAATTCTTGTTCCTTGGCCTACATTCATCCACTAGTAAATTGGGCTACAAATTGAGGGGTCCTACTATTGTAAATTGTCCTCGTAATTGGGAGCGAATCCGTCAGTGGACGTGTTGATAATAGGACCCTTATGGAAGAATGCATTGGATTATGTCGTAAATACTATTCACTTTTGTAAATGTCTTTTGATGTGATGTAATACGATAATAAGTAACTATTGTGTTCCATATATTACATAATATATTTGAATATGTGTTTTACTAGAGCAATTTTTGTATAAAATATTTTGAAAGCATTATTAGCTAGGACAAGCATCATAATTTCGTTTTTTGACTAATTTATTGTCGCTGATTAGATTAAATCAAATTATACATTTGTATTCAAAATCTTACATATTATGCCACTGCTGGTAATAATTCCTTTCCGATTAGCAAGAACTTCTCTCTCTTTTTCTCTTCTCTTCTACTTCCATATCTCTGTAAGCGAGTGTAATTTATACGTAGAAACTCAAATACAATCACTACAAATACTTTCCAACTTCATCGTTGATAATACAACAGATATTTACATGTTAACAACTCACGCACGGAATTCCCATCTAGATCTAGTTAAGGCAACTATCTTAGGTCAAGGCTGAAACAAGGTTTTGTAAAAAAAGAACTAGACTATGATTTATAACCTGGTCGTTATTTCGTAAGTATGCTAAACTTGATATTTGGTATGTTATTATACTTCGTATGAAAATCATGCGCTCGAATCCTAATGTCCTTTACTTAGATTTCTCTAGTTCAATATTTTCCTAATAAACGTATCCAATTCATTTTATCAACGATAAATCATGTAACTAATAGTTATAGACGAAGAAAACTTTTCGTGTGGTCATTAGTAAAATTAACAGGCTATAAAGAAATGTTGCCATGTAAAACGTTCATTAGTCAGTTAATTAGTGCTTTGGTCGACTTGGCCTGCTGTGCTATGTATTTAAGACCGTATTAGCCAAAAATATAATAAAACAATGGCCCATTTGAAATTAAAAAAAATAATTTTGAATTTGCAGTAGCAGCGAACAAACACAACTTTTACTACATCTTATTATGTCAACCTATATCATGGTGGTTTATTTAAAAAAAACCTATAATTAGTCATTTCGAAGACAATCAATCTGTTACAATCAAACAAAGCCCAACCGGCTGGCCTTTCATTGCTGGACTAAAACCTCTCCCTATATACGGGAGGCTTGAGCAAAATCACTACAAAATCTTTATCATAACACTAGCTGTTGCCCGCGACTTCGTCCCCGTGGTTAGAAGATATAAGTTATGATTTATACCTGCCCTTTTTTCCACATTTTCCATTGTATCTTCGCTCCTATTAGTCGCAGCGTGATGGTATATAGCCTAAAGCCTTCCTCAATGAATGGTCTATTCAACACAAAAATATTTTTTCAATTTGGACCAGTAGTTCCTGAGATTAACGCGTTCAAACAAACAAACTCTTCTAAAATTTATTGCAACAGTACCAAACCTTTATTTTCCAATTTATGTCAATAAATCAACTAGTACCAAACTTATCGCAGATAAACGTTAAGATAAATAGCTCGTTTAAAATAGCAGATAGACTGGTTCGTTACAAATTGCAGGGTCAGCTTTTTATGTTTAAAGGAGCAACACCGGATCGTGATGGATGCCGCCCCAGGCTTTTAAAGTCTACAAGTCCATCTATCTTGGACTTACAAAAGGGACCTTTTTGCTTAAGCTCAAAATAAAATTGTGTCATGTTTTTCTTATTTAAGGGTTTGAAAAGTCTTTTAGTGAATTTGAATAAATGGTCATTGTTATCGATTTACGTTATTCTTTTATTTTATATCTGATTGAAGACCTTTACTGGTTTTAGTCAATTTTGCCGTACTTAGTATTGGAATAGGAATAACTGCTCCTAATAAAAGATAAGAACGAATTTGATTTTTTGAATATTATCAGTGGTGCTTGACAACCGGGCCTTACTCTATTATATCTCAGCTACAGGATACAAAATCTTTTCGTCCCCCGCTTGTTGTGGAGGAAGGTAGACAATTTTTTCCCTATTTACTGCTTCTGATTAATTAAAATGCGGGTTACAAGACATAAACACAGCTTTACCTTGGTTA
Source organism: Trichoplusia ni (assembly GCF_003590095.1). Taxonomy (NCBI): domain Eukaryota; kingdom Metazoa; phylum Arthropoda; class Insecta; order Lepidoptera; family Noctuidae; genus Trichoplusia; species Trichoplusia ni. Next base: position 3,245,766 of record NC_039501.1, read on the forward strand.
TCATAGTTGATACTGATTAAAAAGAGATCCAATTAAGGGTAAATGTGGTGTGCTTGCGTTATGCCTTTCATACATTTCCCTATACATGGCTTTGAGCTAGCGATTGCTACAAGTTTCTTGGACGTATGCGAAAATTTAAACTGAGTGAAAATGATAGTGGTTAGAACTGACTGAGAGTCTTAGTAACTAAACTTTGACAGTAGCCGTGGGATTTGTGTAGTCCAATTATTTAACAAGACACCCACGTGGGTCTTTAAAATCCTAATGAAAGATAACGAAGCTTTTGTTAAAAATAAACCCAAGTATTGTGCATAATGAACTAGAAGATGGAGTTTAGTTTCAGTTTTAAGTGTTTTTCACTAAAAATTATACTAAACATATTACATCTTACAAGAACAGAACAGGCCAATTACTGGACACTAGAATATTACCGAAACATTTTCCGAAACAGAATTCTGAAACAAAAGCTGCTTAACCTTACCACTTAACTTTGGCAATCAATGCCTGCACTATGACCTTAATACACGAACATCGCCAGTGCGAGAAAGGGACACCGCTATATATTTTGTATAGCACCATCTCACTTTTGCAATAGCGTGTTGGTAGCATCAGTAGCGTTCTTTAGCCAATCTTGTAAATTGCCAATTAGTTCGGAAGTCCCAGTCAAAAACAGGGATCAATTTTGAGGATTAAAAGTCGGCTTTGTCTTCGTATATTTTGTTTGTTAAAAGTTCTTCAAGTGTGAAATGGATTTAGAACTCATTTTGTTTACAAGAATTAAATTTGTTACAAAGTTTGGTCCGAAAACTTTTTTTGGTTCTATGTGGCTTTTTTGGGGTACGAAAATATTTTTGCTCTTTTTTTTTAAATCTGGTCAAGGGCAAAGGAAAGTCGTACAAAAGTTGTTCTGTAATAGAGTATAAGATGTATTTGTTTCGTATTAAAGTTAAAGTAGCTATAAAAGTACATTTTAATTTGAACATTACAATTGCTCGCTTATTTACTTACGAGAGATACACAGAATTTTATACATTTTAGAAATAACCTCAAGTGGTCCAGTAGAAACATTTGTTTTTTTTTAAGACAATCGGGTGCAACTTAGTAACAGTACGTAAGATACAGCCCGCCAACGAATATTAATGGACGGATCAACACGGGCGCCAAAATAAGACCTTTTTGCCACTCTTTGTTCAGAGCCCTCTTAATAATGTTTCAGTTCCAATCAATAGCAAAACCGTATAAGAATTTATCCCCTAAGAGTCTCCCTTTTCATACAACCATAAGATCCAAAGTAATTGTATCCCTAAATGAAATCCAAGGACGAATATAAGGAGAGCAAACTTCAGCGAAACTTCACATCGCATCGCCGTTATATCTCCATCCTTTTCTGTCTCAGAATTTAATCCCAAAATTGAAAGAGATGTAGGTACGTTTCTCTGGATGGATTAATGTACGAAGGAATTATACATGGTGCTTCATTCGTCTCGTTTATTGCCAGCCATTTGTAGAATTTATACATCGTGTAGGTTGTATGACTTGTGTTTATTTTTATGAATTATTTTTGACCTGTGGTAGAAATTGGTGATGGAACTATTCGAGTGATTGCTTCGATATACTTTCGTAGTCATAATTTGACTCTTATTGCCCATTTTTAGGCAATAGAAGTTAAGTTAGTAAGTTAAAGTTTGTTGTCTCTGTAAAAGAGTAACAGGAGTTAAAGAACACATTTTCCCACTTGAATTTTTTGCTGTATTTATAATCATTTTCAGACAGTTTGAAAACTTTCATCTATTTAAAAAAGATTTCCAGTTGGCAGTTTGAATACTTTCATTTATTTAAAATAGTTATAATTTTACAATGCTTATTTGTGATGTGAATAAATTTGTATCTACAGAAACATTTATTAACCACATTTATAATCGAATAGAACATTAATCAAAGTATAATTTGTATTGTATTTCAAATGTTCAATAACTAATATTTACCGGTAAATATTTAGAGACCATAGATAACAGAACGATGTTCAATATTTCATTTAATTGTATTTGTCACGAGTACAATCTGATTTCTAGTTATTCGGTTTTATAAAATAACTAGCTGTTGCCCGCAACTTCGTCCCCGTGGGTAGAAGATATAAGTTAAGATTTAGGTATACCTGCCCGGATTTTTTCACAATTTCCATTGTATCTAAGCTCCTATAAGTCACAGCGTGATGGTTTATAGCCTAAAGCCTTCCTCGATGAATAGTCTATTCAACGCAAAAATATTTTTTCAATTTGGACCAGTGGTTCCTGAGATTAGCGCGTTCAAACAAACAAACAAGCAAACTCTTCAGCTTTATATATTAGTATACATGTTACCTAGAGTTTTGGAATTTTGAATAAATTTTGTTTAAATATAATTTATGGAAGAACAATGAGAACATTTTTCAGGTTATATCAAATGCGCTAACATGAACGTATGGATACAACGAGTTTGTCAAAACATTTCTTCACAGGCTAGTCAGATAGTCAAAAGTTTTTATTGCATTTAAAATAGAAAAATGGTAAAATTAATAAATTTTGACATTTAATCATGGAAAAGAAAACGTTACAATGAAAATTTGAAAGTAATAATTTATCTTGCTTCCATAACAAATTCTTTCATTACGCACTTATTTTACGGGAACTTGCAAGGATACCACCATGTCTTAAAGTCTGATTATGGCATTTGTGATTTTCCCCAAAGCAGTTGGCCCCGATAAATAGATAGATAGAATATTATTTATTGCACACCACATTAGTACAGGATTTTAAACAAATGAGTAGTTACATGGTGCCACAACGGGCATAAATGTATAAATCCGCATGAGTAAACCGTTGCATTAATAAAATATGATAATATAAAAGCCTTTTTCTATAAAACTAATTCATCTTATATGGTCCTATTTACTCTCCAATTTTCTAACATACTTAGACTCCTATCACTTTTTAAAAACGATTCCATAGATTCAAAAGCCCCCTCCCATCTAATTTCTAGTAGAAACGCAGTCTAATTCCCATCACGTGATACAACGTTAAAGTTCACATGACCAACTGGGTCAAGCTTGCTTAATTAAGTTCAAACTTGTTCACGAGCCAGGACTAAGTACCAAGTTAATTTGGAACTAATATGTATGTTATACTTATAATATAAGTACCTAGTATAGTCAGTGGAAAATGAGCTCTAGATGCAGGGCTGGGATAATAACTCTTCTTCTCAAAGTAATATTATATTCAAATTCAAACAACAGTTGATAAAATTCTAGTTAAATGAACTTACTTGTGTATAAATCTCTTACGATGGACAAATTGGGGGCCTTAGTGGTTTTCTCAGGTCGTCGTGAAAACGAGAGGCAAATATGCATAGTACGATGCGCTGTCTCCCTTCCAACATCGCAAAAGTCGTACTTCAAGAACTTCTAGTAAAGGCATCGTAGTAAAGCACACAGAACCTAATAACATTCAAAACAGACCATCGTAAACCCCGCAAAAGATAGTTTACCGCTGTATCTTTATATTTATTTTTATATACGTGGTCCTTTATTGAATTGTGCCTTCATTGTTTATGCTTTTCCTCCCGATTTTATTGTTTTTCTAGGAAAGACATGGGGCAATACCAACGACATCTCGCTATACGAAATGAAACCTTATTGAATTGTAATAAAAATCAATGTCAAATTGCCATCTTTGTGAGACGTTAATTTTAAATCTACAGCAAATAGAATGCAGTTAAAAGCGGTTAGAATTTAAATTTTATAAAAAGAATAGAAAAAAAGCTCAATTCAAATGTAGAACAAAACATTTGAATATAAAAAATGTTGATTAAAACAATTCTCTTGAATATTTAAATTTTAGAACGTCTCATGATTCTTTGTTTTTTATTTTTTGTAACATTGCTATGGCCAGCTTTCATTAGTATTCCGTAGTATAGAGATGTTATCTAGACTGAATTCCAAGATATACCCAGGATAGTATCCAGTCCTGTACTTGCGATCTACCTTTTATTACCACAGTATATTGTATTTTCTTTTTTTAATAAGTATTTTTTTATCTCGCCCGCAGGTTTAAATTGACGGTAGCATAGTAAACATTCATCTCATTGTGTCATTTTCAAGTCATTGTGTCAACTGTCTATTTAGTACGATATATAACATACATTAATGTCACACAATGTTCATCAATGTTTTTAAAGGCACATAATTAATAAAAATAGTTTGCCAGCCTAGGGTACAAATATCTATATCCTACAAATATCTATCTATAGCCTACAAATATCTCGATTTTAATTTAAAGCCATCATGAAAATTGAAATATATTCAGTCAATAAAGTATTCGGTAAAAATCCAACCTGACAATCTAAACCTTATACAAAAGTTCAAGCTAAAAAAGTAATTTACCGTAAACACAATCTTACGCCAATAAACAAAGAGATTAAAATACAATTAGCAAGAAAACAAACGACTGTAGTTAATGTTTCGATTTGTTTGAAGAGGGCCAGCACGCGAGCCCTCACTTACACGTAAATAAAGCATTTTATTGTTTTAAAAGTATAGGTTTTTAAAGTACTTTCTGGGACATACCCGCCATATATTATTATAGAAGCTCCCTTAAACCAAAATCTAATCGTACAACCAGCAATCCTGTATTGGGTGTCTTTGTGCATGTGACTTAAATGTTTGTAACAAACCCACGACACAAGCATTAATTACTAAATTCGGGGGACGTTTAAAAATAGAAATAAGAAATGATTGTCTATTTTAGATTCCAATTTCAAAATGAATCTTAGTAGTGTTGCAGTGGTGAAACTTATGGCGCAAAACAAGATCACAGGGGCATTTCAATTTTAAAATAGCTATAATAGGCAATGTTTGTGTGATGGAAAAAAAGGTAATAATACCAGCCTATATAGATGTAGTTACTTATCACACGTCGAGAAGAATGAAAACTGATCACAAAGCTACATAGCTTTAATTCCAATATTCACTAATAATTGAGAAATAATATCTACCTAATACTTACACTACATTAGGATGCAAATGAAACGAGTCCATATGAGGCCGATCGTCATTTCAAAGCCACGAATTAAAAGTAAAAAACAAAACACTACTACCAACACTAAAGAACGAAACAATTTGAATAAGGCAAGAATAAAACAAGGTTTTTTATTTCTCATGTTGCCTGCCTTGAGTAATCGCTCTACAATTTATTATTCCGAGTTACCTAGTAGCAAGCTCAGGTATTTGGTAAAGGAACATGAAAGATGACTCGTATTTCACCTGAATATATCTTTTAAAGGAATGTCTGCTTGGTATACTTTTTGTAATCTTTTTTGTATCTTTACGATATTAAGAAATGTAAAAGATTGGTAATATATACATATTTACTATTGCACGGATAGCTGAGTGGTTGAGGTCACCACGCCAAACCCGCAGTGCGCGTCGTGTCGTGAGTTCGATCTTCGCGTAGAACAAGCATTTGTGTGATCAACGAAAGCTCGTTCTGAGTCTGAGTGTCTGTGTGCATGTGATTTGTTTGTTTGTGAAACCCTCGCGACACAAGGATTAAATTCCTTACTGCGGGACTCGTTTTTTTAAAGTAAAATATTATTTTATTTATTGTCGGTCTATCTGTTATATTGGCTTATACTAATGATGTTTACTGCACCAAACACATTGTGCGCGACGTGTCACAGATTTGATTCCTGCGTAGGACAGGCATTTTTGTGATCCACGAATGCGTGTATGTTCCCATATAGGAAAGGCTTGAAAATTCATTATCACGGTTCACTGAATAAAAAAACTATTTTGTTGAGAGTAGTTGTGTTGTATACTGTATTATGTGTTTATTTACTTTTCAAGTAGAGGAGTAAGGTTTTATTCAGCTTCAAGCCATAAAGAAACTAATTCAAACTTCTTGTGCATTGCAATTTAAACTTTTATTCATATATATTCATTTGTGAAGCTTAGGACAATATGAAAGAACATTTCTACGTATTTCCATGTCTTTCAAAAGTTTCAGCAGTTCATATTAACTACAAAACATAAAAGCAACAATATTATTATGTTGTATGAACTGTTATATTTTGTCTAAGTGTCCCCAAGACGGACAGCCCTTCAAGTGAGATTTCTCACAAACTTACAACTTTTTCTCACAAAAACATATAATCATCCTCATATCGAAAACGACTCAACCAATACTGATGAAATTTTTAAATCAAATTACAGCTATTTGACGTTGAATGAAGAATCAACAAAATCGGTTCATTTAGTCTAAGGTTCTGAGATAAATGCATAAAAACAAAACAAAATACAGGGGAATTGAAAACTTCTCACAGTAATTTCTCCTTTTGAGGTCTTTTGGAAAGTGCTCAAATTTATGGAAATGATTTCGTTTCAATAAGTCACGAGAGTTGGACCTGTCATCTCCATACATTGAAGTTAACGTAGTTTCTGGGCCCCGATTCTGCTATTTACAATGGACGACGAATGAATGGCAATTTGATTAAATTAGAAATTATTCCTATTCTCTTAAACATTTTGCCAAACACAATAATTGGAAATTCACTGTATTGACCGTGAGTGTTCCATCCCGTACTGTAATTTCAATTGAAAAGGAAAAATGCTTAAAAAAATACGAAAAGTGTTCTTTTGAGACAATTATCATTAATTTATCGGCTTTGTAAATAGCAGAATTGGGGCCCTGTTACCACTAACAATTGTCGAAATGTCATTTGGCTAGCGATGAATGTCTCAGTAAGTTACATTAGAACAAAATATTTGGTGAAATATTCTTGGTCGTTCTTTACATTTAAGTAGCTGGCGTATAAAATAAAACTTGAAGAAAAGTGTATGTTAGTATCCTTAGTAAAGTTATGGTAAACCTAATATACCTACTTCCAAAAGAAACGTTCCGTGCAACACAAAATTCATTCTGTACCGAGACCTATTTACTCGGTAAAAGAGGTTTACACCGGCCTATTTTGGGCTCTGTTCACTAAAATGCCTATTAACAATAGCACCTCTGTAAGGAGAAAAGAACCTCATTCATCTTACTTAAGACTACGTCCGCACGCTATCCGCCGTATTTAGGGGTCCGTACACAACGGGTAAAAACGGAACCCAATTAAATAAGGCTATGTCTATCCGTCTGTATATCAGTAGGCTATATTATCTCATGAGTCGCTGTTTGAAGGATTGCAACGCATTGCCATACATCGACACAAAAACGAGGATGACGTAGCACGGCGGTTCAGGTTAAGTCAATAAGAGTCTGACACTACCCATTCCCTCCCTGGAGGACCAAAAAAACATATGTTGAATAGAATTCAAAATTGGCGTTTGTTGCGGTCTTCGATTTGATCGGTATTCATCTTTTTTACAAAATGCATTTCTTTAGCTTGTAGGAACGGAACCCACAGCCTCGTGATCCGACCCGTACTGGACGAGATTTTTAGTTATTCTACGTATATTGGATTTTCGTAAGCTGTAAATTTTTAACAGGCATTTTGATGAAACGCGTGAAATGCGCGCAATTGAATCGCTTTATAATGCGTCCGTGTGATTACTTTTGCGGATTCTGATTGGGTAACATTTGTTTTACATATTTTGTGTTATAATAAAGCCTTTTGTTAAGTAATGTAATGTATATCACATAATTATAAAATATACGAAAGTATGTGAGAGTGTATGTTTGCTTCTCGTTCACACGGAGATTGTAGGTATGGATGAATGTACGTTTGCCCCTTTCACGCAAAAACCACTGAGCAGATTTAGACGAAACTTGAAACACAAATAGTTTATAACCAGGATCAACGCATGGCAAAGATTTCATCCCAATTGTATGTACCCGAGGGATAATTTTCGGTTTGTAGCGGGTGAATCCGCGAGCAACAGCTAGTAGCGAATATAAACTTCGAAATTATGTTTAAGTATGTAGTTCAAGCAAACAGCTTTTAAATATACCTAGCCATACAAAATACATTAAAGCTTATAATGTAAAGCTTTCAGCTTCGTGAAGGTTCTATAGGCACGCGGTACTGAAGCCATTAATATCTGAAAATAATGAACAAACATAAAGTGAATGTCATTGGTGAACAATAAATCTTTTATACCATGTTTTTAAGTTAGCGTATGTGGGTATATCAGTTTTAGAAAGCCTTGCTTGGTAGTAATTGCTGAAAGATTTGGTTAAACTTTTTGCGACGAATTTGCTGTGATTAGATATATTGCAGGTACAATACAGAAACAGGTAGGTTTTATGTTTATTTAAGAATTATTCTACTTACTACATGTTCACTATATATCATTGTAGTCCTACTAAATGGGTTGATCGATTTGAAAGTTTGTTTTTATATGCCTTTAGCCTGGACAGTTTAGACACACAAATCAGCTCGCCCATACTAAGTTTGCTGAATGAGCTTGAAATATAAATCCTGGTTTCTAGTTGAGGACAAAAAAAAATGTCGCAAATGTTAATTGTGGTATTGTAAGTCCTGTGGTCTAATTCAATCGTCATTCGTCTCGTCATTTCCAGACTTGATCATCTTCTAGAACACGGAAGCTAATCTTACATTTTACTCTTATATTAAAAGTTTAAATTACATATTATTTCAGAAGATACAATTAGCTGCAAACAACACGTAGCTTCAACACTATACTTAGTTAAACCTAAACCAACACACGTTCCACCCCAAAAAAACTCACCTAACCTCCCAAAAGCAAAACATTTAAAACCTTTTTATATTTAAAGGAAATTGTATCGATTTTACCCTAAAAGGTTCCGTTGCGACCCTCCCCTAAGGTCACGCATGTCAGGGTCACTTGCCACACCCCATGACAGCTGCCTTGAATGTCAGGTTATGAGGAGTTGCCTTGGCTTGGTCTTCAATATTGTTTTTATTGTTATTCGCTGGGCACCTTTGATTATATGGGTAATTTGTTTGGACGTATCTTTTTTATATGGGTCTTCGCATATAGAGGTCAGGAAGTATATTGTTTGCGTGTAGTTTGATTATTGAAGATTTTGATGTTTTATTGCAAAAGAAAGAGAGGTTTGGAAGAGAAAAATGGAGACCTATGCAGTGGGATCGAAAAAGAGTAAAACAAAAGAAAAAAAAATGGCTGGAACTGTGCACTTAAATTTATCATAACTTGGCTTAGCTTAATGAATATTAACTGAAATCTTTCAAAAATATGTATTTGCCATTTTTACCTTATAATCCATAATCTGTATTTTTGGGATTCCGATTCAGATCGATTCAGATTATACAAACTAATCTTTTTCTTTTTGGTTTCCCGTACATTACCTATCGAAAAAACTAGTTTTCAAATTTGAGTATGTCTTAAACATTAATAGAGTCAATATTAAACATTACAATTTTCCCTATAAAGAATACAACACCATACCAAATCTTCTACAGCCATCATCTATACATCAAAAACTCATCTCACATTATTAGTACCACTATGAGAAACATTCATAACATAACAAAGTCCGAAATGGAACACAACCACTTTGCGATCCTGAAAGGCTTTTAACGTAACTCAGTTACGGTTACGTTGTCTAGTTACGGTAATCAAGTTGATGCATCTACGTTTACGTTATACACCGTAGATATTGGATTAATGCATTGTTTTAGTGATCAATATTGTTAGTTTGATATACAGACAAGGTTATTGTATGTATGTATATATGTATAGGTTGTGCTGTTGAGTTTGGGTTGTGCATAGACATTTCCATGATGTTAATAACAGTTTATGAATGTTCTAAGGCAAGTAGGTTTTTATTTGGGAAAGCAATGAGCATTGGCTCTTCATTACTCAACCATAGGTTGGTGATTCATATTTTCAGAATAAAGGTTTCTTTACAATGGTCTCCATCTGTCTGTAGAAACTTCTTCTTCTCCGTCGTTTCACTCTTGGTGTTCGTGGTCACGTTGAGGCCTCCACATCATTGGTAGAGGCGAACAGCTCTCCGTACTAGATCCCGCCACCTCTTCCTGTTGGCGGACTGTCTAACACAATCAGACACGCGACTACCTAATGCGGATTTAACTTGTTCAGTCCAGCGCATATAGTGTAACTTTCTACACTATTTGTAAAATATGAACAAGCTTCAGAAGTCACATCACTGATGTGACATGACTGACTTCTGATGTGATTATAAAAATAGACTAAAGGTGAGAAGTTAATAAATCGGTTTCATACCGTCGCCTAACCTAGATGTTTAGTTTTGCAAAAATACATCATCCAGCAAAAAATTTACAGTCTAGCCGTTCATGAGGTATAACCTAGCTTTCTCTTGTTGTTATAAACCTCTAAAAAAGACACTGTACTAATTCACCTCTTAAACTAATCGTAATTAAATGCAATTCAAAATATCCAGAAAGCCCAAAATCAAAGTTAAGCTCACCTGAACTAAATTTCTAAGGCCGGCCAATATAACTCAGTTGCAGTTATTGAGTAAGCCAAGCCCCACCGGTACCGAAACATTTAGCTCTATATCGTGCAGAATTGTCGGCATACAACGGCTTAGAATTTCCACGATATTCTGCTGAATACCTGTACCGTGTAGGACGGGATATTCTCTAGAATTATGGTGTAGGTAGGTACCTACATTATGTAGCAAGGTTTATGTAGGTAAATATGGTTATATTATAAATATTGACTTTGTGCCCTTGTTCTTTTGGTCTTGTACTTGGTGGCATGTGGCATGAACAAGAGGTATTTTGCTCAATAAAAAAATACCTTTTTAAGTACACAATCAAGAAGTACTTTGGAACAAATATAAGATGTTTGTTTTTTCGTAATCTTTTAAAGACACAACCCATTTACAGGCCGAAAGTGCAACTATTAAATTATGCACCAGTTCTACTGGAGCTCCGGAAAACACTACCAATACCAACAAATTAAAGCATACTAAATACAGGATTACAACCGACAAATACCTACGAATACTGGTCCTGCATATTACGGGTAACGGAAAATTATGAGCACCAATAAGCTGCTAGCAATATCATAACAGATTACTGGGGCTATGAGTTCAAGTTAAGGTGGATTTTCTGGATGAGCTCTTGTTATTGTTCTGGCTGTTTCTGTCCACTGTTATACCTTGGCCTCTGGAGTTCATCGATCTCTTACTGCCCAGGTTTATGCTGTTAAAGTTATTGTTAAACAAACTCAAGGTCATTTGCCGACTAGTACTATGACACAAGAAACATCAGAAATGGTATTTTGGGAAAAAATTGTAGCTATATAAGGCCATGTTCATCAAAGGTATTGTTTGGCTTGGTGAACTCAACCTCTTAGCTATCCTTGCAGAAAATTTTCTACAATGTTTGTATTTACACTTGACAAATATTTGAATCCAAAATTAATTATATTTCGAGTCCCCAAACTCACCTACAACATGGTAACCAAACGTTTCCCAATAGACTGGACATGTTATCGACAACTCATAATTCAGAGATAACACACTCGATTTAACTCGCGTTATTAATGGTCGTCCCAACAACGTTCACAGACCCGAATATTCTGTGGACGTTCTAATAAACAATCCGCCATTTTGTAACTAGGAACCTCATCACGGAAATTTTGGATGAGAATTGCCATTCGCTGAAATTTCAGACTCAGGACAAGCATGCAAGGATCACAAAAACGCTTGCCCTACGCGGTGATCGAACCTGCAACACGTTACTTACCTTGGCGTGGGGACCTCAACCGCTAGGGTATCCGTGCAGTTGTGTATGAAGAATTGCAACGCATTGACATACACCGACACAAAAGGGTGGATGACGTAGGACGGCGGTTCAGGTTTAGTCAGTAAGAGTCTGACACTACCCAATTCCTCCCCCGAGGGATTAGGTGTGCATGCGGAATCCCCCGCTTTAACAAAAAAAAAGATTATCCGTGCAGTTAATTTTTATCATAGCACTATGCTATTTTCGTTCGCTTTTTGTGGCCAATACATTACTGGGGCACTTGTTTTATTTCCATGGAAGCTATTACGCTTAAAAGCAGGAAGTCTAGAGTGATATAGTGACTGCCGATGGGCTTGGCTGGAATATAAAGATCAAATAATTGTAGGTTATTTTATGGGTCGATGGAGTTTCTGCCATGGCTTTTGCTTGTGGTTTCTATTAAACTTTAGGAATGCAGTTTGTTGCAAGCAAATTGACTAAGTTTGATTCCTGTATAATAATGTATTATTTCATCGTGTGTATGTTAAAGTCACATGCATCTAGTACCTTGACTAAGCGTTATGGATCACATATATCCTTGTCCTTCGTGGAAATTTAACCCATGACACATCGCACACAAAGTATTTGACGTGGTGATCTATATTTCTCTGCTATTCGTTTTATGTTCATCATGGCTGTTTTCGAAGCCCGCCAAACTTTAAACTTTAAAACATTAGACTGTTTTAGAGACATGAGGTCCAAACTAGACAAATAATGTGCATACTAGGAACATCTATAAATTACAAACTGTCGTAAACTGTTTGCCTAGTAATACTTGGACGGAAGCCATACTAGTTTGAAAACTAAGAGCTAACGCAGTGCCTGGATAAACCGCTGAGTTTTTATTAGGATTAAGGATAGGTCGCGTTTTCATTGAACATATAAGTTTATAAGTACTGACTTTCTAGTTTCTATGCAAACATCAATTTAAAAACAAATTAAGAAACTGTTAAAGACTGAAGAATGCTTTACGGCCTAGTAAGCGGAATAAAAGAAGCGACTATTTGGATTGTCTAAACCATAGCTTTACCTTTACCAAGTGCAGAAATTTCATGGGAGAAAAAACTAGTTCTTCATGCATAGCATAAATAAAAGCCATAAACTGTTTGTTAAATTCAAACAATAAAAACTATTCCCTTAAAAAGGAAAAAACTCAGCTAATTGCCATTGTCATAAACTTTTTAACCATCATCATATACTTCCTCTGCTGGACATAGATTAGGTCTCCCCAATTGCACGTCACTGAGATATAAATATGAATATATCTTCTTTTGATAATATCAAATTATTCTTGCCCTTATATCATCCAACTAGCATTATGCCACTCCAGTCCATATTTATGAGGATTTCGAAGTAAGTCGTTGAAACACGAGCTCATGAATAAGGGAATACACCTGGATATTTCTCGAAAAAGTTATGACATGAAACTGGATGAAAAGAGGTGAAAAAACCTGGATTTATGGAAAGTGATCAATCATATTACGATAGAATTCTAGTAAATGTTTTGTAAAATTAAAACAATTGAAAAAGGATAATGCATCAATAATCAACAGGGCGTCTGCTTTGAGTTGCGGTATAATTTACCATTTGCAAAATTCAATGATATTAAATCAAATCACAAAGAAGCTAAAAAAAATCACATAGCGTCATTTTCTTTTTATATCAAGTCGTTCTTTCGCATAAAATCAAATACTGAATTTAAGTACAACAATTAATCACTTTACTTTCATTCGTACCCCAATTTAGGCATAATTTGTATTTTTTTCGCTTTCTTGATGTTTCCTCAATGTGTTTTGAATAGCCCTAATTATTTATTATTGCCTACAGCTTTACCAAAATAAATGTCAGTATTTAAGCCACTATATGAAGAATTGAAGACGAAAAGTCACCCAATATGTCCCAATTTTATCTATAGAAACAAACAGCAAATATTACTGAAAAATATAGATGAAAAAGATACCTTTTCCTTCTAAAACAATTGCTACAAAGATCAGACCACATTTCTCTCCAGTTGAATCAACTGTTATGAAAGACAAAGCACTAGAAACAGATGCTATCACATTGAGTAGAACTGCTATAGGGCACGCGGATACAGTTGTCACCGGCGGATGAAATACATCACTACGACGGATTGTTACGTCAGCGGAGCGAGCAATGGGATCGCACGAATAAAGGGGAAGATACATGAGCGAATAAAGTTTTGCCCTCTTTGGAGATGGGAATAAATAAATACGACGAAGTCTTTGGGGGAGTAAGGTCGTGCTAAATTAGTGGCTTTGCTTAATTCTGTGTATCTGAACAGAAGAATTATGAGTGCCACTAGTGTCCTGTACTAATTTGTAGTTTGACCGCTGTGATTGTGGAAGCGGAACGTTGGATTTAATAGACTTTTTGTTCGAACAACTCCCACACTATGACTTTAATCCTTGTTTCGTGGGGGCTTTCGCATACATTCATTGCTTTCGTGGATCACACAAAAGCTGAAACAAACACACAACACGCTGACACAAACACACAACACGCTGACACAAAGCCGTGGAGACCGAACCCGTCGCGCATTGTTTTTGCCGTGGTGACCTAGACGACAATAAAAATATGGGTCACTAATCATCATTTTCAGCCTATATTCGTCCACTGCTTGATATAGGTCTCCCCAATTATATCTGAGGGCTAATATTAACTTGAACAAAATTACAGAAATAAATAATATATCACCATATACTACTACGCCAAAAAATACCATACTATCTGATAAAAAAATAAACGCAGACCTACCTATTCACTTCAGCCTGCTCATAATAATAAGCAATACTAGCGGCAATTTATTAAATCACTCCAAATTGGTTTATTATTTTGCTCCAATTTCCTATAACTATTTTTGCTTCAAATTTGCCAGTGTAACCTCACCTCTACCGAACGAATAAGAATCAAGTACACTCGTTACGCGATGGATGAGTCGTTTTTATACGTATGAAAAGAGAAATGCTTACTATATTGACGTTTCTTATTTGTTATCATATTTTTTGTATCTACGTCTTGTTCTTTAAGTGCCACTCCAATTAATAAAGCTTGGCTACCAGCTTCTGAATCTATCCCTTCTTTTACCTAGTATTTTCTGAGTTGAAAAGGAAGAACTATTTTTGTTTCTATCATGCCTGTAATTGTTATACTGTTCGGCAAAAGTGTCTTTCCAGATAGGGAAAGATCAATCGCGTTTATAAATTCACTTTCTCGTTCGGTTACGACAACCAATAAAGGAAAACTTCTTGAGAAAACCTGGAATAATACTGGAATCTGGAATTGCGAAATGAGCTAGAGTGATGATTTATGCTTTAACGTGGGATATGGGATAAGGTCTGTGTCCATAAAGGAAATCTTTAAGTGGGTCAGTATATGGCACAGTATAGTTTCTCACTGAAAATTGTACTCAAAGAACATGAATGTAGGAAAAATCTTCTAGGTGTTACGATGCCAAGACACATTTGCAAATTTCTGCACATTTTCTCCAGAATTGCTTACTCTCATCTCAAGCCTTTTTATTGTATTTTTATATGCTCTTGGCAACGACACGAAAGCGCCAAGTGCGTATTCAGCCTAACATACTGCTAACGACATGCCCCAAGCACTAGTTTCAATAATTTATTACATTTCCCCTTTAGTTCGCGACGAATTTTTATTCAAAAGATTTATCCCGGCGCGTTTTCGATGCTAAAAGATTGAAATGTCACTCAAGGAAATTCTGTTCTTTTTCTGTTTTCGCTTTGGAAATGGACTTTCTTTTGTTTTGAATTTTGATGAACGAGAAGACCGTTGGACGGTTTGTCGATAATACTATGGAGCTCATTAGGGCTGATGCCTGCCGGGGCAGCGGGATTGTCCGAAAAGGATACCGCGGCTCCGTTATACGAAGGGCAAAGGAAGGAAAGTGGGTGGGTTTTATTCAGTATGACTCTGACTTTCCCTTCTGCTCAACCCAAAGCTGAAGAAGTCATTTGATGATTATAATCAGAAAAAAGGTCGATAGTCCTTATGTTTAGCATAATAATTAATAAGCTGATAACAGTTTTGAGTTTCGTAGTTTTGCCTATAGCTCATTCGTTAAGACAGTAAATCGTTTCAATGGGAAATACTGAGCTTAAAGGCTAGGTGGTTTTCGTTGGTTATAATTATAGATCCTGGTTTACAGCAGTTGTAATGATGGGCATTGTGGCCTATTTGTCCCATTATAAATGAAAAAATATGGCTTGTTCTTGTATTAACAAGGAGTAGCTGCAAAATATTAACTACGCAGATATTTCCATTAAATTCTTTTGTAGAAATTATCCATCTAAAAAATAAAGCAATTTTACAATTATAAAAACTTTAGTACCGTTATATACTAGTTGGTAAATATCACCTAATTAATAACAGATAATTTTATACATATTTTTTGTACTACTAAATTCTTCTTAGTCAGAAGTTTTATTAAGATAATGAATCCTAAAGTTTTAAACGAAGCGGCATTATACTAGGTTTAAGCAGTTAAGACTAAAAACCATTTCGGATTCCAGACATTTGTGGTTTTTCTAAATTTCCAAACTTTAAATATGTACTTACAAATTGGTGAGTTAATTATGCTTATACTTCTTAATTACCTCCAACATAAAATGTTACATTTTTCTATCCATTTACAATACCTGAGCTTAAAGTGCGCTAAAATGCTCATAGCGAGTCGATTAAAAGGTTTGAAGATGATTTGTTTTTTCGCAAGCAGGGACGTATTCGATACGTAAAAGGCACTAAGAAGGATTGCCGCTGTCTTTGCTGTAAGGAAAAAAAATAACTGTAGTAAAAACGAGTGATGAATGCCCAAGTGTTGAGTTTTAAATGGTTCTATGATTTTGATTATATAAATGACTAATGCACCTAACGGTTTTTTATCAGAACTCTGTTTCTTGAGGACCCTACGAAATAATTTTAGGAACTACTTTTGCATTCATTTTTGTTTGATTTAATATTAGAATTAATCTTACGTTAACACATTCATGAATATTTGCTTTTATAACATTAGTTTAGCAAGCAGCTATAGCAAAAATAAATACAGTATAAAATTACATTTCTTTTGATCTGCCTTCGTAAAACCGACTAGTAAAGACTTATCGTGACCGAAAAACCGGATAATTCTTAACATCTGATAACAGCTTGTGTGTTTGAGTAACAGTCGAATAAAATCCAAGGGCTTCGTTATATGACATTGACAAATAACGGTAAAAGACATATAAAGTTAAACAATTACATGTCTGAGATCGGGCAGGTCGATTTGGGTCGAATTATGTAAGTGGGTACTGGTTTAGATAGGCTTGGTTCATGTATTCCCCTCAGACTGGCGCTATATATTATATTATAGGTTTAAAAAGTGGGGTATGTGTTATAATGTCATCATCATCATCATCATCATTAGAGCCCGAAATCACCTACTGCTTGCTGCAATCTTTTTTTTAACAAGCTTTTATTGAGTGTTTCTGATTATCCATAATCAAATTTAATTTTGATCCAATTTCCGTTATACGATTAAGCTTAAGTTTGACAGCACATGCATATTATGTGACAATGCAATATTATGATATAAAACTAGTCTGATGCTGAAACTGGAATGTGGTCATAGAAGCTCCGCCAAAAAAACCATTGAGGTTGGATTCATAGAGAAATTCAAGAAGGAACCTTAAGACGTTGTTTTTCAAAATTAATATTATTTTTATTACTATATAATTCTGATTAATTTCGTTCTGACAATACCTAAGTTCTTCACATTAACAAACCTTGCCCTACAGTGGAACAATGTTAGATATTATTCTACCTACTTTTGATCGCAGCTGATATATCCAACCATCCTAACATACAATTTACTCGCAATAAAATTCCCCCACGTTCATCTGCGCACTTTACGACGGTCTCATGTTGGAATCAAATAAATAGAAATAAAAGAAAACCGAATTTGTTCCTCATTAATATTGGACCTTTTTTCTGATCTACAATGGAGTTTTACTGTAAACTCATAAAGTAGAACTGTTACCGCTGTGCGAGCGAGATAGAGCTCTATGCAGCGCGTAGCGTTTTCTCGTTTCCACATTGGCGGGTCTTATTTGAAACCTCGTGGTCCACGGACATGGGTCATTATTATTCGGAACACGTTGGTGAAATCGATCTCTGTCTGTCATTGGTGGAAATGACATTTGGGAGGTAATTCTGATAGGCCGGTCTTTTCGAGTTTTCGAAGGTTTATTACCTATCTTTGAAATAATTTATAGGAATGTTTACTGATATAAAGAGGTACAGTTTGTGAGTTTTGTCGTAATCTCAGGATCTATTGAAACAGTTTTGAAAATTCTATTACCAGTAAAAACCGGTCAAGAGCGATTCGGACTCACGCAGAGGGTTCTTGTTAAAATCGTTATTAAAAGATTTTTTTTTGTTAAAACAGTAGCAGAAATCCGACATCTACGAAATTTTTTACCGTCAAGGTTTATGGGATGCCTCATGTTGGACGAATGTAAAGAAAGACGGACAGACGGACAGCGCAGACTCAGTAATAGGGTTTCTTTTTACCCTTTGAGTACGGAACCCTAAAAACATTAATTGTTCAGGTCACGCTTTTTATTGACCCGAAAAATACCAGAAAAGAAAGTCACCACGGTTTAGGTAGTTGGTCTTAAATAGCTAGTCATATTTGATACGAAATAACATATTAGACTAGACAATATAACACAAATTTCTCATATAACATAAAATACATTGGAAAGTTGTGACAGAATTGTAAAATATTTCTAGAGAAAATGGCGTCATTTTAAATGTCAGAGTAAACTTATGAAGTGAAAATTGTGTGAAACAATTTGTTACTGCTAACTTTTATTGTAAAACTAATTGTATTGCACAGAGGTTCTTACTGCTGTTGTTTTTAATCTATACTAGTATATAAAGCTCAAGAGTTTGTTTGTTTGTTTGAACGCGTTAATCTCAGGAACTACTGGACCAAATTGAAAAAATCTTTTTGTGTTGAATAGACCGTTCATCGAGGAAGGCTTAAGGCTATAAATCATCATGCTGCGACTAATAGGAGCGAATATAAAATGGAAAATATGAAAAATCAGGGCAGGTATAAATCATAACTTATATCTTCTACCCACGGGAACGAAGTCGCGGGCAACAGCTAGTTAATAATAAGCTTTATTGTGTGTTTTTTTCCGTGAAAACAAGGTGATTTTGTATTCTGTTAATTTTTGTTAGTATCCCACTTACCTGTGAAAATATTTAACTACGAAAGCGTAGATACTAGAATTATTACCAAAATGTATTTTAGAACACGAGCTTATAGTTCTATATACTCAAGTTCTTTTCCGTACCATAAGTAGTTTGTTACTTTTATTTGGCTGTGTAATGTGATATGGCTGTAAAGAGTGTTTCTTGTGAGATGACGGCCGATAGGAAGGTATGGAAGAAGATGACATGTTGCGCCGACCCCAAATAAAATGATTGGGATAAGGGTAGGGGAATGATGACTGTGTAATGTGTGCAATGATAAGTTTGCTAAATATCTTTTAACTATTTTATCGCTATTAGTGAAAACCTGTTATTGCCTGTATGTAACCTAATATTGTTTCATATTCATTTTATTGTAGCTGTTGGTTTTCCATTACAAATAAATAAATTAACTAGGATTAATTTCGTTTTGGGGTAAAAGACTTCATCGTTTTCCTTTTTTTTAGTTTGGAATGTTATTATGGATATCCATCCCCCCGGGGAAGTAAGCTGGTAGACTCAGACTCTTACTGACTAAACCTGAACTGCCGATGCCGTGCAAAGTCTCCCGCGTTTTGCGCCGTGCAATTTATCACGCCTTGAAATACATAACCAACGTTTTTTGTTACTTCTTTATACTATTTTTATTTTCCCTTTGGATTTCAAGGGAAATCGTTTCTACCAGGACACACCGGGTCAGGTTTTATTGTAGATCCTGGCGTAAAGAATTTGTAATGACGGGCACGCCTGGCTAGCTGGTCGCATACGAAAAACATCTACCAAATGAGTATAAAATTTTCTATTAATTGGATTTTAGGAAATGTCTACTAATTCAGCTAGCAATCTTCACGTTGTATGTACGTGGATAAACAATAAAAATAATAAAAGAATATTGTATTTACTTTCTTCATTTACAATACTATAAGCATCATTTCATTGGCCTAGCCTTTTCCCAACTATGTTGGGGTCGGCTACCAGTCCAACCGGTTTCAGCTAAGTACCAGTGTTTTACAAGGAGCGACTGCCTATCTGACCTCCTCAACCCAGTTACCTGGGCAACACGATACCCCTTAGTTAGACTAGTTGTCAGACTTTTCAAGCTTCTGGCTACCTTGTAACGACTGTCAAAGATGTAGGAATAACAGCCGGGACCCACAATTTAACGTGCCTTCCGAAACACGGAGGAACTCGTTATGACAAAGATGATCACCCATCTACGGAACAACCGCGTCAAGCATAGCTTAACCTGTGATCAATTCACTTATGCGGTTATAGCTTAGCCACGAGCTCCTCAATACGAGCTTATAGTATTTACAATACTATAAGCAAATTAGTAAAATTTTCTGTATCTTTCAGGCAATTACATAAACTCTTACAGACACGCTTTATACGTGAATCTTCCATCATAATTATAAGAGCCTAATGTTCTTTTAAATGCCTTTGATTGACGATGGGGCCCATATTGCCTTGTAACATAAGTTGGTACTTTGGAAACGAGATAAACGATTGTTAGAGTGAGATGGCAGCATACATGCATGGCTTGAGCGAAAGAGATGTTTATATTTTATGTGTTTCGTTAGTATGGTTTAAAATGCCATTACTATTATTCTAGTGTTATATTTATTACAAGGATTAACATCATTATATGACGCGTTTTGAAAGCTTAATTATTAGATGTAAAGAATTTTGGTTCTTTGCGAAATTGTCATCAATGCCTTTTTTGGTTTTGTCAATTTTCTTGCTTTCATCGGAAATGGTGTTTATTTTCACAGATATTACGGTATTTATTAAATAACTGGGCTTCGTTGACACTCATTGTATACGAAACAACCACGATAGTTGCTTTTTTAATTTTCCTTCGAAGGGAAACGCAAGGCATTAGCTAAAACCATTTAATTAATCGATTTGGCATCAAATGTAAACGCAGAATTACTCAAATATCCGAGACACAGTCCAAAGAGTATCTAATCTAACAAATAATGAAAAAAAAATACTAAACTGAAAATATAAAACCAATTAGTAAGTATGAAAGCACTCAAAACACTTAAATGAAACAACACATTTTTAAAAAACGATTTATGTTCCCGATTTGAACAAGCAAAAAGGCCTTAAAGCATAATTCATGTAAAATGAGGTTGCGTGGTGAAATCCATTACTAAATACCACCCCACTTGGGGAGGTAATTGAAAAACTTGGACCAAAAAGTTCGGACTGAATACAAACTTTTTGGTTGTACGCGTTTGAGTAGTACGCGTATACTTTGTTGCAATAATGTAATGGCTACTTATGCTATAGGGCACAGGATTTGCGTGACAAGTTAAGATATGCAAATATAGTATTTTTGTATAATAAACAATTTTATGTTTCACACAAAATAGTACAGACACAACATAACAAAATAAGACACACCTTGTCTGTTGGTCTAACGGTAAGTGACCCTGTCTGCTCTGCCATAGGTCGTGGGTTCGATTCCCACCCAGGAAAAAAGTTCGTGTGATGAGCACGATCATTTGTTCTGCGTGTTGGTATAGTTTATCTATATTATGTATGTATTTATAAAAATATAAGTATGTTTATCAGTTGTCTAGAACTCACTATACAAGCTTTGCTTAGTTTGACACTAGATGGCGTTGTTTGCAAGTTGTGAAATATTATTACAATATGAGGCTTCATCTTATTTCATGTTATAAAAACCTTTTTTTCTTGAGACTGCTGACAATTGGTAGACGAAGTATCCTAAGAAAACCCGAAGGTATAGAATCGTATTTGAAATGTCACAAAAAGTAAGCAAGCGAGCGTGATCGATGCTCGTTTTTTTCTACATGAAAGCATCTGGCTGTTGGACGGTCCACATACGTATTTTATGTCCAATAAAAACATTCGTGAAGAAAGCAAGTTCAGTTTCAACAATGTAACTGGAATATTTTTGTATTTCCCCGCAAAAAAATACGACGAGAATTGCTCATTACTATAGAAGAATTAATCAATGATTTTTAGCCTTTCGTATCCTAAGTGTAAAAACTGAACCCACTAGTAAGGCTCCGCGGTTTGTTTGTTTGCTATTCTGTAAATAAGCTGCATCTCAGAAACTATTATAGCGGAATAGTTGAAATTTTCACAGATAAAATATTTATCCTACCTCCACAAAAAAGCGGTTGGTATTGTTAGAAGATTGATACGTCATTTGGGAATTTGTCGTTATTGACCGGAACCCTTAGTATCACGATCCAGTCTCCCACTTGACTGGTATTTTTATTGAAAATCCCAACCATTTCCATAACGCAACCGCTTTTCGAATCCTTAGCCATTTTAAGTATAATTTGAGTCACATATCAAGAATGAATTCCATTTTATGAGCACAAACATTCAGTACGTCATCGCTTGCAAATGGTAGGAATAAATCATATCCAACTACAAAACAGATTTTATCGTTCTCAAAGGAAATGATTTTTAGTTGCCCTTTGGTAATTCGTTTTAGATTTGTCAAGAGCTTTGGTTAGTAGGATACAATATAGCTTTTGAATAATTGTTAGTTTTGTTTTTGTGGAAGTGAGATAGCTCTACAAGCGTGCAGTGTGTGCATCTACACTAATATATAAAGCGGAAGAGTTTTTTTGTTTGTTTGTTTGAACGCGCTAATCTCAGGAACTACTGGTTCGAATTGAAAAATTCTTTTTGTGTTGAATAGACCATTTATCAAGGAAGGCTAAATAGGCTATATAACAACACGCTGCGACTAATAGGAGCGAAGATACAATGGAAAATGTGGAAAAAACAGAAAAAAATCTAACCACGTGGACAAAGTCGCGGCCAACAGCTAGTAAAAAATAAAAGGGCTCTATATGTCTTATGTCTTACCCCAAAAACGTTAGACTTAAACAGATATTAACCCCTTTTTATATCATAGCTCTAGTTTAGGTTTGTTATGGCATTTTAAACATTTAATTTTTGTGGAATCTAAAATATACATTTTGCCTTATCTTACATAGATTCGATACAGCTGGACACTTATTCTGAGTCTGGGTGGTTTAAACAAGGATTAAATTGCTTAGTGTGGAATTCGCTTTATTTTTTAAAGAAAAAGAGCATTTCTCAATAAATACCTGCACCTTTTTCAAACTGGTAGATTTCAACAAATTTAAACTTAAAAGAATCTTTTTCAATGCTATAAATAATTAAATCTGTTGCAATTTAAATCCTCGTGTTTCTATTGTAATCTGCGTCATTATTCACCAAACTTGTATACAGAGTGTTTCCTATCTTGGTAATGGTTGTGTAGTATAAGTTTTTATCTAGAAAATTGGCGTAGGTATTTTAATTTAATTAGCTACTGGCATTATTTATTTATCGATAATCACCTGCTCAGATTTTGTAAATTGGCCTTAAATGACTATGAATTAAAAGCATATTTTTAATTTTTTTTTTTTTTATATCTACTTCCTCAAATAGGTACTGAAACTAGAATAAAATCAACCCTTTTCTTAACACCAGCAAAAATAAAAATAATTTTATTTTCTTCCGTTGCTTGGCACATATCCAAAGCACAATAAACAGCATTGTTATAATACACATTTATTCCAAATATGAACCTTCTCACCTTGTCATAAAGACGTTTATAAAACCAAACTGCAACAATTTACTTGTGGTCCGCTGTGCAAGTGTGGAAAGCTGTGTTTAGTAAATCTTCAGACCACAAAGACAATTTAACGTTAGCAGTTTCCTTAGCTTGAGAAATACGGTTATAGTTCCTAGATAAATTTACTAAAATTCAGGAACTGGTAACTTGTAAAATGAAATTTGTTGCAAGGATCCAGGCTTGCAGCATATTTTCAGCATAATAGGGGTCTAGGTTTTCTGGACGCTTTCTCAAGCTTTGTGTTATACATTAACATCTATTTATGTTGCGTATGGTGCTTTATTTCACCTTTTACCAATAGAAACTTGCGTATTTCCACGGGGGAGAAAATGGTTTCTGTAAGACTCTTACTGACTAAACCTGAACCGCTGGGCTAGGTCGGCAAATAACATAGAAATTAATCATACACCGACCCCAAGATATCACTTAAATTTATTGTAATTTAAAATAATATATCGAACTCACATCACTTGGAAACATCACATAGATGTTTAAAAAGAAATAAAGTTAAAATAAACTCATATTATTGCAATACGAACCATCATTATCATCATCATCATCGGCCTATATTCGTCTACTGCTGGGCATAGGCCTCTCCAATTACACGCCATCAATACAAAACTTCCTAAAAGAAAATGTTTGAATAGAAGAAGCCTCAGCAGAAGGTAAAATATTTCCCATTATCCGAACTGTTGCACTAAACATATCAATAAAAAAATCAATTACACATCTCTCGAAATAATTCACCTAATCCTTACCCTTCCTACATCGAAATAAACCACACGAAAACCACAATCATCCGTATCGATTCACCACAAAACGATTCGAGAATAATTTAATCGATTCAATTAACTTTCGCATCACCGGTTCTGTGGAGGCAGCGGTTTACTATCTCTCGATAACGATTTTACTCGATTGCTTAAGCTGAGTCTGACGCTAAAGGTTGCCTACAGCATGATACTGTATGCTACGTCATCGTGTTGCTGTAGAAATGTTCTGATGACTTGCCATCATGTTCTTAAGTTACATGCTTGTAGTTGTGGGGGTGTGACAGCGCTTTGCACAGCGTAATGCTCGCCTCTATTCTGTAGCTGCACGCTTTATCGCTTCTGGCATGAAAGTAAACGTATTAATATTGTGAAACAACAAAAACTTTCTTCAAATTAAAACTACTGAGCGAAACTTGATGGCATTCTGAACGGGACAAGTGACAGATATTTTAAGTCTAATGAAAAAATAATCCACAGTTAAATTTTAATACGGACAAATGAGAATCTACTCCCAGTTGAAAGAACAGCTAATGACAATTTTGTATATGACATCACAATTAGATAAAAAAAGGTTATCAAACAAAATATCATCGGCTAATAAAATATTCCAAATTTCAAAAGCGTCGTAAATTCCGGTTCACTTTAAAAAAAAGTTATTTATCTCTATCCCTAAAAATACATAATTATAACATAAAACGAGGGTTCAAATCCCCTTATAAGGTAACTTTAGTCAGATAACGCGTCATACGACCTGACGCTATAGGCGGCCTACAACATTACTATGAGAGCCCAACCCAAATTAGATTCCAATCGATTAAGTATCACTGGAATAGAATATGGATTAGGAAGGCTTCAAATTCGTGTTTGCGACAATTTATTTCGGCCATTATATGGATAGCCTCGACGTTTCGGTCTCATTGGAATTTTAGTATCGCAAGGCATTTGGGGATTGTAAATCAATTTCTAGTATTGTGATTTAGTTTATTCTGTTTTGGTATGAAGTTAAGACAGAAATGAATGATACGGTTTTATAAAGTACATTTTTGGGAAGTATAAATAAACTGTTTTCGAACTCTTATTTTTAAGTGACTAATATAGTTGTCGTGGAAGGATTTGGGGAGGCCTTTGCCCAGCAGTGGGACACAGTGGGCTAGAGAAAAAAAAATATATAGTTGGCTACCAAGAAATTTAATGGATTCCCTCAGGCATATAAATGGTCATCTTTTTTCTTGGTTTTAATTTGAACTTGTTTTAGATCTTGGTTCACAATACTAGGAATATTACCTCTATAGGTATGAGAGGCAGGATTGTCCTATGATTTCTAGACGAATATCATGATTCATCACCTCAATTGATGACTTTAAGATTGAACTTCAACACTATTCACTATTCACTTCATCATCCTAAAAATTAACACCATTCTTCGTACCCATCTACCAACATAATGAACCATATACTCACTTAGACAAAATAGCTCTTCTCCCATCTGCTCGCTTATTCAGCAATAAATCATAAAACGGAAAAACAAGTGCGAATCGCCTCGCGTTGTTTGCCATGAGTCAGCTTAATAAAGTTAAGAGCCCATCTCTCAATGAGGTACCTAACGAACCAGATGATTTGGCCGCCATCTTACTTGCTACTTAAGACTTAGCTACTTGTAACTGAATTATGATCCTTTTTTTGTAGGAGAGGTTTTGTTTTAGTGATAAAAGTTGTGGATTTTTTTGGTAACATCAGGACAAGTCTAAGACTAGTATTCGTTTTAGTAAGATTCGTTGGCTTGTTTTAAGTTGCTAGGAAATCTGTAATCGTTTCCAAATTCATTTTGTAAAAAAAAACCCAGTACAAAAATATTATTTTTCTGCTGCTTTTTATTAACGACTCCCTCACAAAAGATTTCGATTTGTTTCAAAGCAATTCAATAATATAAGTCATTTACAAGCATTTGTAGATCACACAAATGCTTGCAGGGTTCAGCTAAAATTTCGATATTTTTTGGTTTGTGCCCTCCAGAAAAACAAATGTCTGATTTTCCTAAAATAATCTATTTAGCTATGAAACTATAAGTCGACAAAAACCTACAATCCTACGATAAATCCACAGCCCACTTAAAAATATAAAATCCTCTTCTAAACTCATAGTTTTCTCATCTTAATGGGACATTGAAATTAGCCGCAACACCAGAGTTCAGTTAAACAAAGTTACTTAGCTAAAGTCAAATAAGGTTACGCTTTGTATTAACTTAGGTAAACAAGTAAACCTGCCCAATACACTCTTAGTAAAAGCCTTAATAACAAAAGGCAAGCGTCGTGACAATAACAAATGAATAGCACTTGAATTACTGAAAGGTTTTCAGCCTTTCTAATGACGTATGGTAATTAGGATTAGGAAGTTCTAGAGGTTGGTTCGTAGATGGCCATGTGTATATGTATGTACCATTGATATTCAAAATGGGTGTTAATGTAATTACAATTTTGACTGTTTGCCCATGACAATAGTCTGATGACAAGAAATAAATAATGATGTAACGGTTTACTCACGCGTATTTATCAGGGTAGCCCGACTAGTTTCGGACCCAACCGGAGTCATGACCAGTCGAACTGGTCAGTTCGACTCGAGATCCCGCCGCGTCTGCTCATGATTAAGGACTCCGGTTGGGTCCGAAACTAGTCGGGCTACCCCGATTAATACGCGTGAGAAAACCGTTACATCATTTAATAATGAATCAGTCTCACGATAGTTATTATAAGAAATAAATAAGTTTAACGTTAAGTTACATCAATAAAAACCTTTTTTATCGAGCATATGCATAATTTATACAGTGTGACTGCTATTTGACCTCAACCTGGGCAACACGCTATCCCTTATTCAGACCAGTAGTAAGACTTCTTGTTTTTGACCACTAGTAACGCATCATTTGACGTGGCTTTGAAAATACGATGGAACCCTTTATAATAGATGGTAAATCGACGGAATGACCGTAACAAGTGTAGCTTAACTTGAGATCGATCAACATGCCCACTGGCAGTTTAGCCACGAGCTCCTCGTTTAATAAAAACCTAAACACCTGCAAAAATACCTCACGAAAATTTCATACGAATATTTTTAAATTTTCAAAAGTGAGCTCGGTTTTTAGAACGTAATGCCGTATAAAGGATCAGCTAAACTAAAATAAAACAACAACGGAGTTTGCCTGCCCACTACCCATATTGAAAAGAGCTCGTTTTATTAAATTTTTATATACCTACATATGTAATTTACAAAAGTGGTAGCCCGGCCTTTTTTTGACAACATTATAAAGGTTTTTTTATTATTTAATAATAATAATAATTTATTTATTTGGAAGAATATTGTTACAACAGGTGTTACATAAAATAAAGTCCATAATATTCTACTGTTTCCAGCGTCCAAATATTATTAAGTCTAGAATGAAAATTTTGGTTTGGAATTTTGGTTTGAAAGTTATGAAGATTTGGTTTGTTATCAACGTTTATTTTCGATAGGTAGTTTTCTTTTTGTTTTTCTTCTAATTCTGTTAGTATTATAAACGCAAAAGTTTGTATGTATGGATGCTTGTTCCTCTTGCACGCAAAAACCACTGAACAGATTGAGACGAAACTTGGTACACAGATAGTCTATAACAAGGATACTATATATTATTTTTATGGTTGAAATAAAAAGAAAGAGTTCTTTAAGTTTCTTACTTTTTTTTTGTTATTTATCTGACGGACTAAAAATATTTCTTCTTTTAATACCCAATCATCACCCTATTGGACTATTTCCACCATATTTTCTATTAAAAATACTGGAACTGAATACAAGTATAGTTTTATTGATCGATAAATTACAGTCTAACGTTTTTACATCGTGGGAACAAAATGGCTGCCGCTAGCATTGCGCGTCAAGTAATACACCAATCAATATTTTTTATCCTGTTATTATAAAATACCTTACTTTCTTTTATGAATATTAATTATTATGGTACCGTTGTTTTTCAGTTTCAATTTATATTTTACACCACTGTCCCAACGGTTGTCATGTTTCTGGCTCCGTTTATTTATGACTTACTTAATTACACAACAACTTATGAATAAATCACGGAATCTGATTTTTTTGAGTGACTTTCAGAAAATTGAGGAAAAAAGTCATGAACACAAAGTATCTTGGTATTTTTCAAAATGGTCACCCATCTACAGACCAACCTCGGCAATCATAGCTTAACCTTTGCTATCGATTACAATCTACGTTTTCATTCAGCCAAAATTCCCGCTTATAATTTTGTTATAACATAACAATACCTACAACTTTTACTTGAAAATTAATTCATTTTCACCTAAAAGAAAAGCGAAAAAAAATCTTATAAATTTTTGGTTATTTTCTGGCTCTATCAACATTCATCATTCTTGACACATTTATTACAATTTTCTTTTAAATTACTGCTGGAAAGTAATTTGATACGATATTATTATATGGTTATATTTGATTGATGAAGGTTATTTGGTTCTAGGTACAAATCTGCGCCTAAAATTTGTAGCCTAAGTTTTCATTCTAGTTTTAGGTCGCAATGTACCAAAGTTGCATACTGTCTTTATCAAGTGACAAGTCACATTACGGGGAGAAATGAAGATTTATTTTATATCAAAGCGCAATTCTAATAGTTTTTTAATACCTTATTGAGAAACGTCACATACTTAAAAGTGTCCACCTTAAAGTGTCATACTGTCTTTAACGTTATAAAGTAGAATGCAGAGACACATAGACATTTAAAAGGTATCTTTTGTTTTTTTTTTCTAAAAACAAATTACTTCTCTCAAAACAAAAGAATGCCGATTTAAGTATTCTATATTTAAAAATTTTATAGCCTTTGCCTTTATTTTATTTCACAAATGGCACACCGGTGGTCTAAGGTATAGCAGCCAGTATAAATTGAGCCCTCATTTACATATAATTGTATAAATCGTTTCCTTAGGAATGGTTCGTAATATTCTGGTTTATTATATTCTAAGGATTCGTTAATGCTTTAGTTAAACGATAATTGTTTTGAGAAAACACAGTTATCGTGATAATCACATATTTAGTTTAATTATTCATTCACGTTATAAGTATTTACAAAAAAACATTATTTAGCAAGAATTAATGTATCATCAACATTTACATATAAAACAAATGCATTTAAGAACTTAAAAAAAATATTAAAAATATCAAACCTTGAGAACCGGTTGAAATAGACTAAAAATAAACAGTTTTTTTTTAAATACGCCATTGGGCTTTAAAGATGTTATAATTACTTGGTAAATATCAATAAACTTCAGTAAGTACAGACTTCGCCCGGGACCCAAATTCTGCAATTTAAAATGGCCGGTGTATGAATAGAAATTGCATTAACGTATTATTCTAAGCATTTTTCTAACAAAATAATTGGAAGTTCAGTACGGAGCGGAACACTTACGGTCAATAAAGTGAATTTCCAATTTTTATTTTGGCAAAATGCTTAAGAGAATATGAATAGTTTCAAATGAAATCCAATTGCCATTCATTCATCGGCCATTGTAAATAACAGAATTAGAGCCCCGTACATTTCTCAAAAAAATCACACTGGTAATATCGTAGTTACCTATAAGTACAACATTGCATGTCAAATAAGAAGCACATTATTTTGCGCATAAAACAATTTAATTACGAAATCATTGCATGTTCTGTTGGTGACGCCATTTTAAATTGGGTCGTTTTCACTCGTTTAACTGATAAAACTGGTGTAATATAGTTAATTTATTGTTTTTCGCTTTTGTTAATTCCGATTCATACAGTCCGGTCTTTGTATTGGCACTTAGAGGGTAATTTTTTTTGGAATTTTATTGGTTAAAAGACCTAGCTACTTTCGTAGTCGAGTAATTTTTAGGGCAAAAAACGGGATCCTATCACTAGGAGGATCCGCTGTTTGTCCGTCCATCACCAGGCTGTGTCACATGAACCGTGATAGCTAGATAATTTAATTTCCACATATTAGTCTCTTTGCAAGGTAACTTCATTGTCAAAAGTTCGACTCCCATTTGAAAGGTTTTATTTACAAGTATATTTATTAACAGACATAGTATGAGGAGCTCGTGGCTAAGCTATAACCGCATAAGTGATTAGATCACAGGTTAAGCTATGCTTGACGCGGTTGGTCCGTGGATGGGTGACCATCTTTGTCATAACGAGTTCCTCCGTGTTTCGGAAGGCACGTAAAATTGTGGGTCCCGGCTGTTATTCCTACATCCTTGACGGTCGTTACAGGTAGTCAGAAGCTTGAAAAAGTCTGACAGCCAGTCTAACCAAGGGGTATCGTGTTGCCCAGGTAACTGGGTTGAGGAGGTCAGATAGGCAGTCGCTCCTTGTAAAACACTGGTACTTAGCTGAAACTGGTTGGACTGGTAGCCGACCCCAACATAGTTGGGAAAAGGCTAGGCCAATGAAAATGATTTATTAACAGACAATTCGTATTGTTATTAAATCCAAAATAAGTTATGATCTATTGAAATCACTATATGTTATTCATTTCATATTTCGTCACACCATTGTACACGAGTTTTAATTTTAAACTGGCGATAAAACTTATAAGTTTTAATATTATAGTTACTGTACAATTTTTATATAAGTTTAATATAATTTTAATTTTCATATATTTTATACATAAACCTCACATATTTGCCCGTTTTAACAAAAAAAAAATAGCACTGACTGTATTATCTTTAAACTCTACACTGCACATAAACATACAATTAATATTATAAAATAAACACACAATATATACGACTAAAAATCTATTACTCAAGTACCAATCATCAAATGACGCAGTTCAAGAAGTAAACTAATTTATTTGAATGTCCTTCAAGTCGGCAACGAAATTAATCGGAAGAGGAAATAGGTGGCGAAGGAAATTATGTCAACATTGTACCTTCGGAGTGAGAAGTGTAAAGAGCGTTCAAAGCTACAGTGAATTAAAAAGTTTAATTGAGACCTGTTTTTGTGATTCATGTTTGTATGACAGTATTGAGTGAGAAATCAGCTAATTCAAATACCCTTAAAGTATTGAATTTTGATACACAACTTGCTTGAAGCAACAGTATTTTTCGGACAACAGTTGGTCCTGACTAAGGGATTTTGTTTGAACAAAGATCGTTCGTTTGTGTTTGTACGTTGTATATTCCTATGTTCATACAAAACGTTTTTTTTTTAATATATTTAAGGTATAAATTACACCCTTTAAAAGAAAATGTATAAGGTAACGTTACAATAAAAATATATGGCGCATATTTAAACAGAAATAGCACATACACAGTAAACAAACATAGTGTTTCCTCATATTATTTCGTCAAAAAAAGAGACAGTTTGGCACAATATATACCCTTATATTCACATCTGTATTTTTTATAAGTATTTATTTTAGAGAGCCGGTTTTGTGCAACCGTGGCAAATATTAAATTTTTTTTTTTTTCAAAACAGCAAATATAAGCCAAACAAACATTATAAACTGACCACAAACCCAAAAGCTTTCGAAAATACTGACTCGAACATTATTCAACAACAAATATTTGTTAGTAAACTGTAGCTTGCAGTGCATACTAATTAACCACAAGCTTGTCGATAAAATGTAAACTTTCCCTGTACAAACTGCAACTGTTCAGCGATACAGGGAAACGGTATTTATTTTTATTTACAAATACTTTTATTTGTAAATCGAATGACAGATTTCTAACTGCCAATTCTTTTATTTAAATTGTCGGTCTACTGTCCCTGGCGGCCTGTATTTTTTATCTGTTTGTCTTTGTTATTTTATATTGTTGCCGCAGGCAAAAAATACAGGTGTAAAAAGTGCATACCTTGCTGCACGGTCGCTAAAGCACATTCAAAAAGTATATTAAACGTTTGTGCTTATCTACCACTTATGAATTTAAAATAGATACTAATCTGAAAGATCATTCGCGGTTTAATAATTTTGATTTCTGTTTCCATAATTTTCGTGATACCCTGGATGTGAAACTTAAATAGAGAGTCGCTCCTTGTAAAACACTAGTACTTAAATGCATCCGTTTAGCAACAGACCCAACATAATTGGGAAAACGCTAGGCTGATGACGATTATTCGTCATAAGTGGTCTCATTAAATTATCGCCATAATCCACTGCTTTATAAAGGCCTCTAGATTTTATCAACACTTAATTCTAAAACAATATAACTTGTTCGAAACCAATTCATTTTAATTCCCTTTTAAAGTTATTTATTTCAATAAACAATTCACAAACATGTCAAAAACGACACCAATTATTTCGAAAACAATTAAAAGAGTAAATAAATGCCCGGATAACTCGTGGCCGGTAACCGGGTGTAAATGGACCCGGGTATAACAGGTTACACTGTTATCGAGCGGCCGAGGTATTTGCGGATCAGGGCTGGGCGGTGACACGATTTCAGTGTTATTGGTTTACGAGAGGGTTATAAATTAAGCGCCGGAATTGATTCTTTTATTTTTGTAGTAAATATATTTGTAGACATTGTAACTATTATGTGAACTCGTGATTTGGGAATGGTAGGCTAGCTGACGTATTTTTAGGGTTAGAACGTTGGTACGAAATGCTGGTACTGGTTTATTATACTAAACATGTTGCTATAAAAAATAAATTCTATTGATATCATATCTATCAAAACTTTTGTCAGTGATTTATGACAAGACAAGACAATATTATTAAATTAATTTCATACCGTATACATTTTAGTAAAATGTCCTTTGTTTCAAAACATTATAAGTAAATGATATTGTTTAGCTTAAGCTACGTTTTAAAAAAAGTACACATACCATTTAAAACAATACTCTTCAAAAGAATAAAAAAATCTAGTAACGTGCTAAATATAAAAACCCTTATTCTTATCTCAAGCGAATGAATAATGTCCCAACGATTCTCAGGTTTCAGACATTCTCAGACACCTCCAAACACTCGGGTATTCTTTTCATCGTTTTTCTCCACTTTACACCGATTTGGGCAGAGTGACACAGACACGTGTCTTAGAGTGACGTGACAAAGAAATCGCGCCGTCACGCTGCTCAATTTCTCCAGTTATAAGACGTGTTTCAATCTATATTCTGAACTCGATAGCAATTTGTACTTGAGTTTGAAAAGGTGAAAAGATATAAGTATCAATGCTTATAATAAAATGTTTAGTTTTTCATCATTGAGTATCTTTCTGCATGTGACTTAAATGTTTGAGAAATACCCGCGACGCCAGGATTTAATTCGTTAGTGAGGGGGTTGCTTTAAAAAAAGATGCTTGTAGTTAAATTTTGCAACTAAAAGGTTAAAATGAAATTTGTATAAGTATTGTAAAATTGTCAAAAACTAAAAAGGCTGTCACATCTTAGCTATTATTCACAAGAATCAGACTAATATACATATGTAATCATAACTAAACCAGATAGCTAGAAAGTCTTCGAATGAAATTAAAAAAAACACTTCGGTAATTGCAAATTCTACCGAGTCAACACATTGAAAAGTTGACTTGAGAGAAAATGATTTCAACATTAACAAAATCCTAAAAAGAGAAGATTTGGACGTTATCCAAAAAGCTTGCTTTTATGATTTATCTTATTAGAGAGACTTTCTAGTAATTAAGATTCAAGCAACCGGATTTGTAGATAAAACATTAGATGTATGAAATATTATTATGCAGCTTTAGTCTAGAAATACTATTATATTTACAAGACGCTTATGTAACACAAAAATGTAATAAATTCTTATTTAGGTAAGCGAACAATACAAATTAAAATAATCGCTCAAGAATCTATTTGAAACCGATAAACGGCTCACAAAACTGACTTCGTTCCTTGACTTTTTCGTTGACCATACAAAATATTTAATAGAATAAGATTCTGCTTTTTTTGTTCACCTGATAAAAAAGAATAGTCAATATTCCCCTTATACAATTAATATTAATTAACTATGTGACAGCCAATATGATTCCCTGGGCCTTTTTTAAGGCTTCTATATTATAAAGTACAAATAAAATATAAAAAAAAACACTAAAATATTGTCTTCTTTGTTGACAGAACTATGCAACGCGGCGACCAAGATCCAGGCATCGTTCAGAGGCCACCAGGCACGCAAGGAGAAGGAGCAAGCCGTGAAGGACCAGGAGCAGCAAGATAAGGTACAGCTATGTTCACTAGGACAGGGAAAATATCTCCTCTCTGACGTTTTCGGGTAAAAAGAAACAGGGTACAAAAAGAATAGCTATTGATGATAACTGTATTGTTGATACTTTAACTACGGCAAAGATCATGCTTGAACCTCTTCGCTTTTAAAAAACGGTCGAATAAAACGAATGCTTCTCATATAAACCGATGATCTGATAGTTTTATTTTAGGTTAGGATCGTTTTTTTTTTTAATAAAGGATAAGATTCAATGACGAAAATTTATCGACTTTGGCGCCAGTGGTTAAAAGTATGGAATATTATTATTATATTATATTTTTGATACTTATTTTGTCACTATAAGGTCGTCTTTCGAGATATGTTTAACTCTTTCCTCTTTTAAAATATACCTTACTGGTTTTCTAATATGCTGGCAAGCAAAGTCATATAAATTTCACTTGTCCCTGTCAGTTCCCTCTCATTGAAACAAGACAGCAGATTTACGAAACGCTCATATATAAGAGAGATTTTAACATATTTCATGCTCAGTGGATTCAGAAAATATATTTCATTTTTGTTCTTTCCACTTTTAGTAATAGCACGAAATGAAGTTGTTTTTGTGCTCTTGGGTTGCTTGTATGTATTTAAATATTGAAGAAGTTATGGAAACCTGTTTGTTGAGCTTAATAAATTTACGGCGTCGAAACAAATAAAGCATAATCTGATGGTATTTTGAATGCATCGTAAAAAAAATATAATTGTACTTTATTCAACCGACTTCATACAAAAACTATTGAGCCAACCTTGACGAACTTATATGAACAAATGACAGCTATTTCATCTTGAATGAAAAAAGTATCAACAAAATTGCCTCGAGTCGAAGTCAAAAATTATCCGTGGAATTGAGCACCTTTATTAAGTCATTTAAAAAAAATTAGCCAATAATTTTAATTATTTTAATATAGAAAAATAACTGATAAAATCTCACAGCTCTGAAAACATAATCAATTCAGCAAAAAAAAACTATCATTCTGAATCTGTCATTGTACTTGTACTTTGTGTAAAATGAAAATACTAAAAATTTTAAATCTTTTGCAGGAGGACATTGAAAAGATTGACCTCTCGGACCCGAACCTCAACAAGGCCGCTACCAAGATCCAGGCCTCTTTCCGCGGCCACAAAGTGCGCAAGGACGTCAAATAAGGTGACCTTGATGTCACTCAATCGCGGGACAGTCTCTGATTTCGAAAACACAGGATTTACAACGGAAAAAGCAAACTAATATTTTGTTGTTTTTAAATATTTGGAAAATTGATACAATTTTGTTTTAATATGTATATAAGACGTATTTATGCTATTAAATAATTGTAATCGAAATAAATCGATTTGTTTTATTTGAAATTTGATGTATCGTCAAGGGTCTGTGCGTGCAATTCATCGTCTTCGTTTGTTTCAAGTATATATTTTATCTATTCAATATATAAATGTAAGTATATATTTATTTTGGGATAAGGAATGTAAAATTTTCGTGTTTTCGAAGTTAGTAACTTTGGAATGTTAACTTAAAAAAGTGAGTAATCGTGTAGAGTATGTCAATTCTCTACTTCATCATTGTCAATTTTTGTCTCGTACTTATAATTGTTAACATCTATGATCATGTTGTTTTTGCAAAAAAGATATTTTTTTTTCTTCAATAAGAATTTTTAATGTACATTTTATGAGTCTTAAATTGTTCATTTCAAACTTACAGCTGAATTCATTTGACAAATTTTTTTTCTTCACTTTTGTTTTGTAAAAAAATAATTGTGCAATTTCTTTTAGATTTTGTTCTTTCTTGCAAAAAAAAACGCATGTTTTCCCTATAATAACGTACTGGCATAGGATTGACGTGTCTCATGAATACCAAAGAGTAGAAAAATACTGATTGGAGTGAATTGAACTATTTATAACATATTAGGTATCTATCCCGTTTTTTCTATTATAAATTTTGATCACCCTACTTCATGTACCTATAAGTCGATAAGTCGATTTGGGCATTTTGATTTTAACTAATAACATTCCACCTTTTTTGAAAGTTTGTTAAATATAATATTTTTTTAGATTAATGTAGTTTTAAGATTACTTAGATTTAGTAGCGACCTGAGGCTTGTTTTTAATATTATTTTATTGTTTAATTATTTATGAAAATACGTTTTTTCGAGAAGTTTGTTGGTTAAGATAATGTATGTTCATCATATTACACAATCTCGCTGGTTTTTCCTGTAAATTGCTGGTATTATTAGGGTTTATATTAAATAAAATATTTAATATTCGCCTATATTATTTGTTTGTTTTATTTATCTCCATTAAACCTATAAAACTTTTAGAAGAATATTTACACTGCACGGATAGCCTAGTCGCACAGGTTACCACAGGATCCCCGTGTAGGACAAGCGTTTGTGTTACCCACTGGTGCTTATTTCAAGTCTGGTCAGCATTTGACTGGAATTCATGAGAAATGACTAGATTGGCTTGGTGCCTAGCCTATAAGAAGGCTTCCGTTTTTTAATAACAAATTTAGATCAGCCAAAGGCATTAAATTTAAAAAATGATAAGTTTTTACTGTAAATAAAATAGCAATTAAAAAACTCAAGTTACTTTCAACATTTAGCAATATTATTTAAAAAAAAAACATCACATTTTACAAGCAACACAATGTCACTACTTTTTTCTTTAATAAGTTTATCATTCGTCCCTCTAGAAAGCAAAATGAACTAAAACAAAAAATTAAACCGTGATAAAATCCGTAAAAGTAGTTTCATTTCAATGTCTAACATTCGCGTAAACCTAAGAAACCGAATGATTACCATTTAGAATTTCCCATTAAAATTTACCATACATCATTGTCTACCATTTTACGTAAGACTACGGCCCATAAACCTTTAAGTATAGCAATCATTGCTTACATGATAATTTGGTAAAATGTTTATAGAAGTATATTACATGCGATAACGTACATGGTTTTTTTAGTCGTTATGTCATTGAAGTTTTTGTGTTGCTATACTGAATGTGACTTCTTGAAGCTATATTCAATATTTTAATTATACTAAGACAGCGCAAACAAAATGAAGAGGTTTTTTTTTCAAGAAATCTACGTTTCAAAGATTAGACGCTCAAATCGCCAGAGTGGTGATTAATGCTCAATACTTCTTTATAAGAGATGAGGAGGTCGTGACATAGCTATAAATGCATACATTGATCGGTGACAGGTTAAGCATTGCTTGACACGGTCGGTAAGCAGATGGGTGACTTGTGGGGCCCGGCTATTATTTATACAACTTTTGACGGTCGTTAGGCGATAGTCAGCAGCTAGAATGTCTGACTACTAGTCTAACTAAGGGGCCCAGGTAACTGGGTTGTGGAGGTCAGATAGGCAGTCGCTCCTTGTATCACTGGTACTTTGCTGAATCTGGTTTGACTGGAAGCCGACCCCAACATAGGGAAAGTCGGGACAATGATGACTTCTTAATAAGACACTCCCTTGTCTTTGTCCAACTGAGAAATATTTACATGTTGGTGTACTCGCAATAGATCTATTTTGCATACTGCACTTGAATCATATAACTCTGGAAGCTGACATGATAGAGTAAGTACATGCAACAACATGCTAAATTATATAAATACATGTTTAAAATTGATTTTGCCGTGGGTGTTCCCACCCCCTTTAAACCCACCTCGTATTGTTTGTCAAAGGGTGAGTTCAACCCTTATCAACGTCAGCACTTAACTATTGAATCGGTTTTGTTTGACAACTTGCTATAATGTACAAGCGATATTATTACTTAATTTGATAGCCATAAAGGTGATAATGGTATAACATTATTTTTAATTACTGTAATCGTTGGTTTTGACGCTCTGTTTGAATATGGAAGCCTTTGTTTTGTGGACAATGAGTTTTTTATTACTTTACTTTGGTCGTTTGTAGTTCATAAATCATTCTAAATCAATTGACTATAGGACTGAAGACAGACACTGCAAACTGTGTTATTTATATACAACAAGTAAATTTATGCTTAAGCACGAAGTACAACCCATCGCACATACAAACTACTCGTAACTCGTAGCTTGTAAAATAATTTTAAAATTCCCTACTAATAATTACGATCTATAAGTGCGCAAATATAGGGAAGGTTTGAGCATTGATCACCACGCTAGCTCTATTTTTTGGATCCTGGTTTCGGCCATGCAATCTCGAGTATAGAAAACAGTGCATGAAAAGAAAAAATATCATCCCTAGCCTCTCAACTATGTTTAGATCCGCTTCTAGTCTAACCAGATGCAAGTGTTTTGCAAGGAGTGACTGCTCATTTCACCTCCTCAACCCAGTTACCTGGGCAACACGATACCCCTCAGTCAGACTCTCTAGCTTCTGATAACTCGTAAAGATTGTTAAAGATGTGTAAATAACAGCAAGGACATAGTTGGTCACCCATTCACATAACGACCGTATTAAGCTTGGCTTAAACTGTGATCGATCGACTCGTGCAGATGTATTTTAGCCACACGAACAAACTTGAAATCATGCATAAAAAAAAATATGATGAAGAAACTAAATGAAACGCACGAAAATTAGAAACACTAAATATATTCACAGCTAATTTAATTATGCTAGGTGTATTTATAAAACTATTCGATATCAACGCAAGTATCGATAAGTCGGACTATAATACGGGTATAACAGCGCACTGTTTTGATTATTATAATATCCGTTGAAACCGATAGGCTGTGTTACATGAGTTGGCATAGTACTTACATCATTACGACAGTTATCGAGTGCTAGATTTCTCCTAATATCGATATCAACGGGATCTTCATTATTATTCTTAATTTTAATATCTACATCTTTCCATGTCCTCCAAATTCGTTCTAAACTGTTTTCTTGTGGTTTGTAAGGACAATAAGTTTCATCTACTTCAGGTTGATCGGATCTTCGAGTAAAATCGTTATATACTACGTCATCATCATTAGGAATGTTTGCATATTCTGGGGTCTGATAATTCTGAATAAATTCATTCGTGTCTTTGTATATTTGTGGGTCTTGTTCTTCGTAGTATCTTCTATATTGGTTGTAGAGATTTGGATAATAAGGATTGCAGTACAAATTTTGAAGATAATTCCAGGAATCTTGAACTCCATTATTATAAGGATTCGTTATCGCTGGCGTGTTTATTTGTGCAGGTGGAAAGGTAGACCTTTCTTGAACTTCTTCATAGTCATGGTTGGATATCAATATGGTGTCATTTGGATCTAAAACAATAAATTTTATTTAAACAACGATGATAAAACATTCAACATACAATTCAACACGGTGTTTTATCTGAATCTTGACGTAAGTGATGAACGTAATTGTAAGAATTATGGAAATTATTGGAAATTATGATTCGCTATGAATATCGTTATAATATTTAGGTATTTGAGGTGAATGACTCTGATAGTACTACTGAGAGTTTCCATTCTTACGTAATACTTGCAGTCAGCAGAGCATTAGAGAAATACGTCATTAGGTAAAAACTTACCTAAATTAGTTAAATAGTCTTACGGATAATTTCGCAACTTATTTCACCATCACAGGAACTCTTATCAATGCCTTCGAACAGCCACAAGATTCTGAAACGTTTGGACACTTGTAAAGTGAAATAAATCGCGAAATATCCACTACCAATTGTTAAAATATGAATCTCACCTTTTCCATGGACTGTAGGAGATTTCTCTTGACTATGCGGATCTGTAGGAGTAGGTCCTACTCTCTGTTTAACGTCAGGAGGTGCTGAAAGAACTAATTGTTTTCCTTTAATACTAACTTTGGGCTCTTTTTCTTCTTCAATATGGTGTCGAGACTTGCTCTGTTTGTCGTCGTCTCGAAGTTTTCTAATACTTATTAAATGAGTTCCATTAGATATGTGTACTGCCTCCGGATCATCATCATCTATATATTTCGATTCTTCGGACGTCAATTTGGCCCCAGGATTTCTAGTGATTGGAATTTCTTTTACCTTTGATTGTGAACCCTGACTTTCAAATTTGAGACGTTTTTTAACTAGTAGTGGCTCAGTAGCAACGTCGTCTTCATAGAATAGAACGGGTTTCGGCACAACCTTAACAGGTTCTTCGTTTAATGTTGGTTTATTTTCAATGTTTTTATCGTTACCAGCTGCGTCTGGTTGGTCTTTACTCTCAGATATTTTACCGTTTCTTGCTAAATCATCCTCTGTAGAATCGTCAGAATCTTTTTCTTGTGTTAATTTTTTTTCTTGTTTTACAGTTTGTTTCCTACCTTTTTTCGAATCTTGAGCATCTTTTTTACTACTTTTATTTTCTATAGTAAAAGGTATTGAGTCGTCAATTGTTTTTGGGTTCCTTATATTTGGTATAATTTTACCTGGTATATTTGGTATAGCTTCATTTTGTTCAGAATCTTGTTTTGGGTATGTATTATTTTTTATACTTTCAATCACTTTCAGGCGCAAAGCTTGCTGTGCTGGAGTAGGTAAGACTCTCCCAGTTTTGAGAACAACCGGGACTTTTGTTGGTACTCTTTTCGCTGCAGTATCGACCCTTATTGGTTTTGCAATAACTTTTGGTTTAACCACTGGTTTAATTTGCACGGGTATAACAGGTTTAGGTTTAAGTTTAGAATTTAGTGAATTCTGTAGAACTTTAACTTCGTTTTCAGGTAAATTTGTTCTACTTGGAATGCTTTGTCTTTCATCTCTTTTAACTGAAGGTCCATCACTGTCATCATCCTCAACTATAAGATGCTGCTTCTCGCGTTTTTGGATGCTGGAAGGTGCGTCCAAACTTACCTGCAAATGGTACTTGCCTTAGTTTTACGAAGTTTTATTAACTTTAACCAAAATGCTGAAATCCACATTTACATAATGGTCTTTTTTCCATTTTACAAGCAATAATTTAATCAAATCTTCAAAAATAATCGAATGGTAAGCATTAATATGGCGTGAATATTCATTTTTTAGAGTATTTCAACTTTAAACTGAGTTTGCAAGTAAGTAATGATATTACTGATGACAACTTACATTTATCACATCACTTACTGTTTGGTTTTCCTCAGCAAAACAGGTTGACACCAAAACCAAACACAAAACTGCAAAATTCATGATCGCCATTTTAAAACAACCTAAATTAAACGTTCATGAGATCGTCCCATCGCAGCTAACTAAAGAACAATGACGAAAATTATAATCAAATGTTTGCAAATTGTTCCAAAAACATAATTAATCGATTATTCATAGTGAATATGACTGTGATCGATTTTATTTCTATTAAATATTATTGTTGCTTCGATAAAATTTATACTAATTATTAAAACGAATTAAATATTAGATTTTGCTTTCTTATCGATAACCTTCACTTCTGTAATAATAATATTTGTCTTTGTTAGAAAAACAATTTTGGGATATTTGGTCACGCAAGTTAACATTTTTGATTAATTTTCAGTTTTATATAAGTTAATTTTGCCGTTCATCATTGAGGAGGTGAGATTTCATTTCATCAACACAATATTTAGTGTAGCCTACTAAATTACAATAAGATATAAATGTATCTTACGACATCTACAATTAGTCACATTATTGATACCCACGAGAATATTAGTTCCAAAAAACCAAACAGATGAATATAGTATCTTTATTTACCATTTACAAAACTAACAATTGTACACATTAGACTGTGGAACGTCGGATAGAATTCTAATACAGCGGAGACAAACAATACAATGAGTGTGATGACCCTACTGACACTCCTAATTAGTTCCAAAGGTGTAGGTGACGTGTACGGCAAAGATTTCCGAAGTGATTTAATTTCGTACGTCGTGAATCCATCGTCAGGTGCTGTTACCTGTAAACGAGAAAAAGAAAAATAACCTTTTGTTAATGAATAAAGGTAGGTTAATATTTAAGGTTCTGCATTTGAAGAAGTGTGGAAGTATGATGATCGTTCTTCAAATAATGATGAAATCGAGACGGTTGATGCTTTTATAAGTTTTGTACATTCCGATTAAAACATTGAATTTGATAAAGCTGATGGTGGGGATGGGATTTTACAATTAAACGACACTTAGTTACGGAACGATGGAAATTTATCGATACTAGTCAAAAGATGCAAACGAGGAAATGGTATTATAACTCGAACAGTATGTCTCGCGACCTCGCCGCTGCTTCAGTTCATGTTTAGACTGCGGTTGGGGCAGTAACTAGTCGGACTATTCCAATACTCGTGGACATAATTATTTCAAAAGAAAAGTTTCCAGTATGTATATTAATGAAATTACCTGAAATCCTACTCCAGGCTCAATGTGTGCAGGTGCACTACCTTTGGGGCAAGGCTGGAAATTACCAAACGCTGTACTTTCCCAAGAGGAGGAAATGTTTTTGAGGTAACTTTCATATACTACAACATTATTTAGCGAAGACAAGTACTTAGCAATTTAATTTCTGCAAATCCATAGTTTATTCCGATATAACATTTGTTTTTCCAAATTTTGATTATTCTATGACAATTTTATTTGTAGGCAGTGAAGCATCATTCTCATGAAGCCTTGAATCTCTCTTAATTAACGCCATTGTGGTCTGCTTATTGCCCTACGCATCCATTTTAGTGCTACTATATTTTAATATCGTCTGTAAATCATACAGAAAAAAATCATACGATATGACCGGTATTTTTATACTGCATAGTTACTTGTTTCCATGCAACCATAACTTATAACCATTTCCTCTTGAAATTAACTAGTTCACATAACGATGTCGTATATCCCAATGGATTCAGAGGAGTTTCATAATAAAATGAGGACAGTAATTAGCTTAAAGCTATTATTGTTAGGGTATACTGCAAGTTTATGACTTATATCATTGAGGTCTTAAAACATGGGTGGTTTCAGTTAAATTCAGTTTTAATTAGGCCACAGATTTATAATTCTTCATCAATCTTAATCCATGAGTGCGTGTATTATTGTCCCCATGATGTGATCTCATTACCGTCGTCCTAGCATTATCCCTACCAGTCTAACCGGATAAAGCAAAGTACCAGTGTTTTACTAGGAACAACTGACCTCTTCAACCCACTTATCTGAACAACACGATACCTACCTAAGACTGATATATACACTGCCTACCCGGAGCGACGTCGACAGTCAAAGATGTATAAATAACTGCTAGTTCCCTATATTTAACTTGGCTTCTAAAACAGAGATGGTCACCCATAGACGGACTGACCATATCAAGCATAGCGTAGCCTGTGCGTCATAACGTGATCTCGGATATATACCATGTGAAGAGCATTTTGTTCATCTTCGAGATCAGCAAGTTTAGTAGAAGGCGTGGGTAGTGCGGGGAGCAACAAGACCAATTTGATTGGTTGATTCAAGGTCATGTTAAATGCAATAAATGTCGTTTAATCCGGGCTTTGATCTGGGTGCCGGATACACAGCTGCGATCGTGCCGGTGTTTGGTCGTAAGAATACATATATGGTTGGTAAGTCTAAGTGGAATCTTTGAAGAGGGTATCTGTAAATCCATCGCACGATGCAGTGGATATCTCATGAATTTGACACCCTTAACTATAAACATTTCATCTCAATTAAAAATACAACCTACTTGTTACATATTTCCAAAGTTTGAACTTAGTGATCGTTGAAAGGAGACGCTTCTTTAAAGAGTGTATCTTAATTTCACAACCTTAACGTTAATTAATATATGATGGTTTCCATGATACTGGGGTCTTTTCGTCAACAGCTAGATTGTTCTGAATCTTGTTTTTCATTTACCTTTTCTGGAGCCTTATCATTGGTGTCGGCTGCGGTTTCAGGCTTGACATCGGCATGTATTGGCTGCGCATGGTTCGTTACTATATGTAAGGCGCCCACCGCACCCCTCTTCAACCGAGGGGGAT
Source organism: Trichoplusia ni (assembly GCF_003590095.1). NCBI lineage: Eukaryota > Metazoa > Arthropoda > Insecta > Lepidoptera > Noctuidae > Trichoplusia > Trichoplusia ni. Next base: position 3,290,314 of record NC_039501.1, read on the forward strand.
CTTCCTAAAATAACGGATCTTCTGTATATGAATTGATTAACTTTTTGGCGTTGAATGACTTTAAATAAAGCGATTCAATTGGTTCGTTACATATATAGTATAGTGAATTTAATGAAAATTATTAGTTTTGTTTTCGGATGTCGTTTCTCTTAGGAGATGGAGTAAATAACAATTTAGCAACAGCTAAGTACAAAATTATTTTAATCGAAAGAGATCTCCAAATGAGTTTTGTTGCAATAATCATTATTTTGAACATTGTTTAAACACAGAATACCAATGAGAGTTAACCAATACCCAACAGCACGGCAGATGAAGACTGGGTTAACAATGACATTCGGAATCAAGTCACAATGGAAAAATTCTCACCTTAGCATTATTATGTGCAAAAACAGTACAAAACGTTAACAATAAAACACCCGACTTCATGATTTCATGTTAGAAACTTTGTTTTTACATTAAAATATTTTATGTTTATCATAAAACCGTATCACCAGCTTACAATAACACATCAAATTAAATTAATACAATATATACTTTCTAGAATTGTTTAAATAAACAAATGTTTTCAACAATATGTAACGTAGCTTTCTCGATGAATAAAATGTTATTTTTGTACTTCGTCTTCGGGTTTTTATTCTTTTCGAATGCTGAAGCCCACAGTTTGAATGTAAGTATTTTCGTTTATATTCATTTTGGAATTTAGATTTAAATATCACTTTTGGGACAGCTATATTACAAATAATGATTTGCTGTTGATGAGTCGTCTAATTAAACTAAATCGAAAACAATAGTAGGTATTGGATTTTCAGATCCAGAAATCTGTAATCCCTAATCAAATGTTTTGGAAAGTTTAGAGTATGGACGTTTTCAGTCGGTTTCTCTTGCCGCCTGAAAACGTCCATTTCTTAAGACGAGACTGTTGCAATCTCAGTGCTGATCGTTTCGGCAGATTCTACCAGGATAACAGGATTGTCCAAAAAAGTTACCACAATCCCGGCTCACGAAGGGCAAAAGAAAGAGCATGGGTGGGTTTAGTTACGAGTATTAAGACTCTGGCACTCTTTTCCGCTCAACCCAAAAGCGAAAGCAGTCATTCAATGATTTCCTATCCGAAAAAAAGGACACTTGCATTTGTGAAAGCGAGATGGCATTCTAAGCAATCTGTAGCAGCGTCTCGCTTTGACACATAGGCTACTGCTAGTCCGCTGCAGGCACTTTGATATCCAGACGAGACTTGACGGGAAAATTTGTCTTTCTTAAATGATACAACAGTTTACTCGCTCTTATTTATCGAGATCGTCTGACTAGTTTCGTAGTTTCGAACTGATGTCGACTCGCGACCCCACCGCCGCAACAACTCATGATTGATGAATGCGCTGACTAGTTTCCGTAACTAGTCAGGCGATGTCGACAAAATAAATGTGTGTAAACCCTTGTCCCATTTAAATATGCATCATCCTCATGAAAAGTTTCTATAAAAATTGTCCTAATATAGGTACTTTTAAAGTATATTTTTATTATGAATATAATATGTAACACACCTACCCAATTAAGCCGCCTAACAAGAAATACGTTCACGATCAACCGATAGTTCCATCGCTCTTCATAAAAACTAAAGTGCCCTCTAAGTAAAGGAAAACACTCTTAATAATGATTAATGTGTTCGGGAAAAAGAGGTGTTGTAAGAATCCCGTGTTCCGGTGAATTTAGCGTTCTCCCGGGAAATCAGAATGGCCGCTAGGCTTAATATAGTTAAGCCACGGCTTAAGGCTGTAGCAGGTGGGATTCTATGAAAATTTACATAATAGATGCTATTTGGTATTTTTTTAGGTTAATAAATTATTATGGTATTCATGTATTTTTTAATGTAATTAATTATATGACGACATCACTAATCCCTGCTAATTAGTTTTTCCCTCTTTATATCAGCATGCATTTTAAACCACGTTTTTAATTTCGTTAAATTCATAAAAATACGATAATATTAGATTGTATAATTACAAAACAACTGATAAAAGTATTCGTAACTTCCCTGCAACCGATTATCGAAAACGATGCGGGTCTATCTAAATACATACCGCGTGGGCCAATCACAAGAAGCCCAAGATAGAATTGTGGAAAGATTTGGGGGAGGTTTTTTTCGTCCAGCAGCACACAGGGACGCAGTGGGCTAGAATTTTTTTTTATACTACAGCTCGTAAAATCATACGAATATTATAAATGTATAGATGTTTGTTCCTCTTTCGTGCAAAAACCACTGAAAGGATTTAGACGAACCTTGTTACAGAGATAGCTTTTAACCAGGACTAACAAACAGGATTTTTTTTTCCGATTTTAAGTTTCCATGGGATCGTTTTTTAATTATAGCGGGTTGGCCCGCGGGCAACAGCTAGTTTTCAGTAACATCTATATTCCAATAACAGTAAAATCTAAAGAAAAAGTAATCCAAACACCTCTGAAACAACAAAACAATTTATAATTCAAAGTAGTATTGATTTGTTTGAGTACCTCGTGTACGCTGACACGACTCTATCGATCAGAATATATTACAAAATGAGGACGTGAATGTTTATGGACGGTTTGCTACAAAATTGGGAGTTGTTACCTTGTTTCAGCATGATTTGTGGGTTTATAGCGATGGTAGATAACGTTTGCTAAGACTGGCTGGTTGGTAGGCATATTTTTGGGGGGTTGAAAAGGATAAGTTTGACGGTTTGAGTTTGTTTTTCGACCGAATAAAAAAAGAGGTTCGCAGTTTTTGACATTTTTCAGTTAAAGGTAATTTCCTATAAAAATTGAGAAAAAGCAAAGATTTTTTTCAAATATGTTCAATTGGTCTCTAAAGATGGAGACAAAATTATTTTTGTTCAATAGCACTTAAGTTCTGTAACTTTTTCTATATGTTCATCTTTTATATTCATTTTTATCTGATCGACATCAACTTAAAACTTCATAGGCAAGTAATAAAAAAAAAATAGAAAATAATCAAAATCATTCCTCAAAAAAAGCATCGTCCCATTTCTGTACCTACCCACTAATGGCACCTGCTGGACCAAAGAGCAATTCAAGATCATAAACTAAAGTATTTCTGTAAAGTGCTTCAAAGATACGACCGCAACTAGGTCTGGAAACTTCCACGATCTAGTTCTCTAGGGATTTAACGTCTTTAAAGACAGTTTCTATTCTCGAGATATACACGCAAATCTTTGGAACTTATTATACATCTATACTAATATATAAAGCTGAAGAGTTTGTTTGTTTGTTTGTTTGAACGCGCTAATCTCAGGAACTACTGCTCCAAATTGAAAAATTCTTTTTGTGGTAAATAGACTATTCATCGAGGAAGGCTTTAGGCTATAAACCATCACGCTGCGACTAATAGGAGCGAAGATACAATAGAAAATGTGAAAAAAACAGGGCAGGTATAAATCATAACTTATATCTTCTACCCACGGGGACGAAGTCGCGGGCAACAGCTAGTAACACATAATATTGTCTTATCATAGGATATTTATCATACAATGAATCAATTAATTCTGTGAATCAGTTCAGACATTAAAAAAAGATACTGTAATTGAAATATTGACACATAGAGACACTTATACATTTACCTATATAATACGCATCTCACAAAAAAGTTTATTTAAATACAAGCAATAAACTGTTAAAAAATACCAGTTTTATTTCAAAAAATCCACGTTCAAAAATTTCAGGAAAACAACTCTATTAAATAAACTACACCAATTTCCATTCTTACCTACTCCGGCTATCCTGAAACAGTCCTGAAACATTTCCCTTGGGTACCAGCCGTCGCATCGGCATTGCTTCCGTGTTGCGCATAATTCATAAAACAGTTCACCTGTGACTATCTTCAGGTGTCACCATCATTTATTCAGATGCAAGACGCCATTTTACTTGATGCCTTTATATGAAAGTAAAGTCGGTAGTTGTAAGTTTATTGTTGAACAATTTTTTAAGTTTTTTTTTTGTTTTTTTTTTTCGCTACAAGGACCGGTTTTTATGGATTTATTATTATTTCTTTTTACTAAGCTGCATGATGTGCGATAATCATTTTGCTTAGATGATTTTTGAACGTCTACTTTACAATGACAATTGTAGCTTTGCTACGAATAGGAAGTTGACAACGATTGTCAAGTTGATTTAGCTGCTATTGATAAGTCAGATTACTTTGCTACGAGTATAAACTGTGCTACGAATGTCAAGACAATTTTGCTACGAATGTCAAGACTATTTTGCTAAGAATATCAAGTGTGCTACGAATGTCAAATTTCCTCCTCTTAAAATATGACTGTTTCAGTTTGTGAAATGAGATAGCACGCTACACAGATTGCTTTAAGTGGTGCTTACCCGTCGCCATTATGGAGTTTACAAAGTTACCGTCACTATAATTATTCCCTTTTCATTTTTACGTTTAATTTTTGTAGAAAATTGAAAACGATGCCGATTTGCAGTCAGCGTTGATGCCACAGGAGCTGAATCCAGCCTTCTTCTCTGAAAAGGTACTACTTTGTCTTAAAACTTTTTTGACATCATTACCTTAACGTATTGTACTACCTTATTACCGGGAGTTTAAAAAAAAAACAACCGTTCATTATTAAAATTTAATATCACAACGAATTATAAGCCGTCATTATTAAATGATGTAAGGGTTTACTCACGCGTATTTATCAGGGTAGCCCGACTAGTTTCATGATTAAGGACTCCGGTTGGGTCCGAAACTAGTCGGGCTACCCCGATAAATACGCGTGAGTTAACCGTTACATCATTTAATAATGAATAATTCTCACGATAGTTACTATCAAAATATAAGCAGTCATCTTATTTCTCTGACATTGATACCCACACAACACTACAATGTTCAGTGCATTATAACATGCAAATTAGTGTTCCTGCGAAGCTGTTAGTATATGTAGATAATAATAGGTATATGGCCTCACAAGTTGGGTATCTTTATCAACTCGTATTGAAGTTAAATTGATAGTTATAGCTTGTTTTGAGTAGTATATTCAGGTATTACTTCTTTAAGTGCCAGACCTACACTTTGAAGACATACTCCTAAAATGATATAAGTAACGATTTTTTTTGTTTCATGTTTTTTTTGGTGTAACTCTTGAACGTTTCTATTATAAACAGTTTACTCTATAACACTCTTTAAGCGATTTACAACTTTATCTCGAACATTGAAAACACAATAATCAATTCACAACAACATTACATTGATTTCAATCCAAATAAAAAAATAATGTTGCTCTCTAAGGAATAGGACTGTCTACTATACTTGCTAAAATCAAATAAAATATGAAACGAGCCTTAACAGGTGAATTTTGACAAACGATCGAAGTTTACATCAAACCATAGTCTAATATGTAATAAAAATGATCGATTTTAAACGCCATGTAATATCATCATTAATTATTATTTTTATCACACCATTCCTATTCTGACGATAACTCCTGGACTAAAGATGCGTAGTTAGTAATCTGTCTTAAGTATGTAACCAAGGGATCCAACATAAAGCATAACAGGACAATCCCGAATGAAATGGCACAACGAATTTAAAGCATCTCACAAAAAAATGTTAGAAAAAGCAATAGACCGAACAGCTAGATCTATCGGAGGCCTTTTTACCATAGTGGGACAGAAAAAAAAACCATTCAAAGACTGTCTTATAAAATCATCAGGGCAATCTATTCCAGGATGCTCCATGGCGTGCTGTGTTCCCAATAGTGGGCAGACAGCGGCGCGACATCGAGGTGGTGGCTGACGCGCCAACTCCTGCCGTCACCGTCTCGCAAAACCTGAAGCTGTACAGCCGTATGGCTACGTGCATTGCGCTAGCTATCGCCGCAATTGTCGAGATAATATTGTATGTCGTCGAGTTTTATACTGTGTCTTGAATAAATGAGTGAAGGTTTATGGTGATTTATTTGGAATTGTCGAAACTGGAGTATTTGTAATGTAACGATTTGAAGTAAGAGTATCTGCTGTGTCCTCATGGCTATGAAGATATAAGATACGATTTTTAAATGGGATATTTATATTTAGAGTGCACGCATTTACTGCCCGTTTTTGTAACATATTTCCTTACTGCTCTACTCTGATGACTCATAGAGTTATCAAAATACTATGATTAATAAAGATTATTAAGATTTTGGAAAAGGTAACATGTTACTTTTAATCCAATGTAATTTACTGTCAGTCTATAAGCTTCTTTTAACTGTTCACAAAGGGTTATTATGGAAGCGAGACGCCAATATATTAATATGTACTGCGGACTTCTTGGTCCCAGCAGCGCAATGATTAAAAAATAAGTATAGATTTATGGGAAGATATTTTTGAAGGATATAAAATTAAAAGCCACAGTGTTGTAAAAGTTTATGAATGTTTGAAAATTATTGCCTCGAACATTTTTTTTAATTGCAATGGCTATAGTTAGCATATTGTTTTTTAATGATGAAACTTTAATGACATCAAATCACATCGCGAGCACGGCGCAGCGTGAAAATATATCGGACTTAAACGAACCATCGTACCGTCAGCATTTATTCCATTTGATAACTTTAATTGTTGTTTTACATTGCTTTTTATTCGCGTTTAAACATACAAGCAGCCTCGAAAAACCCAAAAAAAACTTCCAATCCTTCACAACAGTTCCAAGCTATCTTTCATCAGTTAACCCAATCACACAACATCAACCCTGGATACACTAGCCCAAGGTTTCCTCACATGTACAAGACTACAGAATATTAAAGCGAATCTAAGTAATCTATCGCAAATGGCCTTCGAGTCGACTATAATCTCTATAAATATGTATGTATGTACAGATCGATAAAGCATTAATAATTTCTGTGTAGCATGAGAAATCAGCGAACGCGTGTGTGACAAGAATTGAATATTCTCTGTATTGCATTTGTTATTATATAACACTTATAAGACGACCTCCGTGGTCGAGTGGTGTACGCACCGGTTTCAAGGTGACGCTAGCTCTGAGGTCCCGGGTTCGATCCCCGATCGGACAATGTAAAAATTCACATTTCTACATAGTCTCGGGTCCGAGTGTTTGAGGTACCTTCGTTGTATCTGAATTCCATAACACAAGTTCTTTAGCAACTTACTTTGGGTTCAGAACAATGTATGTGATGTTGTCAGCATTTATTTAAATTTATATATATTCTTGGAGTATATGAGTGTGATTGTATATCTTCAGGCTTTACAGGCTAAACTTACTATCCTCTGTAATTTCAAACAAGCTATGTAAAGGTTAAAAACTAACCGGTCAAGTGCGAGTCGGTCACTAAGATTTCCTGAGAAATAGACTTAATAAAACTAAACTCAGTAGAAAACGTCCGGTCAAATTATAACTGACGCTGATTATAATTGTTTCTTAACCTGCACTTTGATAATAATAAGTGGCATAAGTAAGTAGCTACGCAAAAGAATTAAGCAATGGTCAAGAGAAGGGTCACCGACGTCACGAGATTGCGTAAAACGTACGCGTTGTGACGTCATGCGATATTTCATACTATTAACTATATATTTGAATTGGAATGTAGTTCAAACATAAATTGATCAAATTACAATGAATAGAACTTACGCGTGTGTATATATTATACGAAATCGTTACGACACAAACTCCAAGCAGTTTATCTTTGTCAAATTTTGTTATACAGAAAAAGGCAACACGTGTCTATTATTTTTAAATTTTCTCAATGAAAATCGATTTTTCCCACATTTTTATAAACCCACTTTCTTGGTCGTTTGTTAGTTTGAATGTTTGTTTGACGTTCCAGTAGGAAATGAAATGAAATTATATATTGGTAAATACAAAATATTGTATTTTTTTTTTTATTTATTTACTTTTTCTTACATAGTCTTCAAGCACAAGCATAAAAATCAATAAACTATGGTAAAACAAATCGATCCGACTTACTAAACTATTAGATCTTAATTAAATTACTTTTGGTCACGGCTTTTATAAATAAAGTATAAATATGGTGGGTTTCAAAGAATCGTCGAACTTAGTGGTCCGTTCCCAAGATGAAGTGGTTTGCATTGCTGTTCCTTATCTTCGGTCTATTATCGGCATCGGTAAGAGATTCAATTAATATAATAGTAATAGTGTAAGTCTTTAAAAAGGGCCGGGTCTCTCCGAAAGAAGTTATCCCGTGAATGAAGAGAGATACAAATAGTAATAACGATTCCACTTCATCTAATATATAAAATTCCCGTGTTACGATGTTAGTTACCGTACTCCTCCGAAACGGTTCGACCGATTTTTATGAAATTTTGTATACATATTGGGTAGGTCTGAGAATAGAACAACATCTATTTTTCATACCCCTAAGTGATAAGGGTTGCTCACAATAATTTTTTTTTCTTTTTTTGGACGAATTTTTTTTTATATGTGGCATTAAAAATACATACAACTAGAAAAAAAAAATTCGGCAAAACAACGTTTGCTGGGTCAGCTAGTATTATTATACGAATGGCCTTAATTTGTTATCTCCACAATTTGCAATCGTTTTGTAGCTACCCTAAGCCGAGCTATAGATGCCCCTCCACTTTTTAGATTAAAGTTTTCAATAATGCCTCCGCATGTTGGACCTATGTCCCCGTGTAGGCTTTTAAAAAGGACAAATAAAAAGATATACAAATAAAAGCCTTTTCACAGAATATTGGCTGTTTATAGAGTTTCCTGTAACTAAATTTTTGACAAACCAAATAGCTGGGTAATAATTAAGAACACTAAAAATAAACTACGAACCATAGAACCCTTCAATGCGGTGTTCCTTCTGGCATAGGCTTCTCTACATGTCTTTCGGTTTACCGCAATCCTTGTCCGATATAGTTCAAAGATCAGACAAATTCGTCTTCCCATCTTCATTTAGCGCGTCCCTTTTGCCAATTGTATATTTGTCTCTATATTAATCTATGACATGTAACAGAGATAGCTATGATACCTTACAGCGATTTTAAACTATGTTGCGCTTAAGTACTTGTAAATAATTTTATATTTTCGCTTAATTGAAGCAGCATTTTATTGGACGCTCATTAAAATGCTGCTATTAAATGCGAATTTTAGATGGAGCTAAGGGCGACTAACAAGAATAGCATTTTGATATTACCACAAGAAGTTTATGACTCATTAACTAATCACTTGTAAGTGTATGTATATTTAAATCACTCATGGATGCACATTTTGTATGGTTCATGTTTCACTTCACCTCACACCAGTCGTTAAGAGAGCTTGACTGGGATCGCTCGTGCATGATATACTAAACATTTGAGATAATACTTAAAAACTTTTTGACTTTTATCCATATCTGTATTTGACTATGTTTGATCGAAGTTTTTTTTTGTTTTAGGCCGACGACCAATCGCAAGAATCCAGAAATAGCCCCTCGGATTTTACCAGTAGGTACGCGGAACTAGCGTCGCCTTTACCATCAAACATTAACGTACAAGACCTACTCGCTTCCCTGGCAGCCGCCGGCCGACTCCACTAGCCAGGCCCACTGGTCTACCAGACCCATTACCAGGTCTGACAGACCTATACTTAATGGGTCTGGTCTAAGAATACTCGAACCGCAATCAAACCATTCGCAACCACCACTCATTACCAACGTTCCTTTAAATTTTATTTACCATCCTTTGAATTTAATTTGTTTCATGACCACTCTCTCTTTAATGGAATAGCATTTAATGTTTTATTTAATTTAATGGTCATCTTAAAACTCCCACTAAATGTAAGATTGATTTTTAAATTAATTTGTATAGTATTAGTTTATTTTTATTTTATTTGTGTATTTTGATCAAAAGTGTGGATCGCTTCTCAATCTGTATGTATTTCATTAATAAAGGATAATATTGCTCGTCTATTACTGTTTTCATTTAATAATAGTGCAACAAGTTTTTGATTGAACACAAATATTTTGTTAAGCTGCGAATCATATTAGAATCATATTGCTTGTAATTGTCTATGTTTTGAAAATGGAAAATAAATAATGACATGATTAATGGAACGATTCGATTGCACGGATAGCCGAGTGGTTGAGGTCATCACACCAAGCCCAATGTCGCGGGTCGTCGTCGGGTGGGGTTCGATCTTCGTGTTGGACGTTTAGTTAGTTTGGGTGATCCATGAACGATTGTCCTGAGTCTGGGTGTCTTTGTGCACGTGACTTGAATGGTTGAGATATCCCCCGCGACAGAAGTATTAAATTACACCTTCGGGAGATGTTTTCTCAATGACAGATATTAAACAAATATTATTAACTACAATTTAATAGTAATTAATAATAGTTTTGTATTCTACTAGCTAAGATGTGATATCAAAATGAAACTACCGACCATTCATAATAATCTTTTATATTTTTGTCTACTCTACTTCTTCTTAAAGAAGTCTAAATCAGGATCGATATGTACAACAGGGGAGTCAACGTATTTGCGACGAGCTGGAAACAGACGCTCATAGTTCAGGTTGACGTCGTGGGGGTGGCCAGCACTGTTGTCTCGACGAGACTCGCGGCCTATTGGTATGTAGTCGTATGGTACCTGGGGAAAAGAAAACGGTAGCGTCGCAATAGGGGCTTTGAAGAGCTGATGTGAGAATCCAAGTGATACTGAGAAGCTTGGAGATTCCAAAAATGATGGCTTTTTGAGAGACTTGATTGAATTTGCATTTGCATCGGCCAATATTCGTCCACTACTGGACTTAAGCCTCCCCAATCAGAGCAGCTGAAAATAGATCTCGATGGCGTCCAACTGGGGAGGCTTATGTTCAGATTTATTAAACCCTCAAAAATTAGAGCAAACTGAATGTCTAGTGTGACTCTTTTTTGAGACAAAGCAGAATATTCATGTAGTTTAGGAAGTTAAGGTAACTAAAAATAAACCTGATATTTTAATCCAAAGATTGTAGCAGAAAACCAAAACGATTGACACAAATGTTGGTCGAGATACATTCGTTATGAGAACCAACTTTCTAGTCAGCCCATCAATCAAGCAACAATAAACTTTGATAGCGCCGATATACAAGTACAAAAATACAATTTACCTGCGGCGCTGGCTCCACTGAGTTCAGTAGTATAACACATGTAAGAATAAATACATAGAACGCCACCATGTTTCGTGGAATGGGCAACGCGGCCAGACTCCTAGCCACCAACTCCACTTTAATTAAAGTGAACACGTTTATCGTTATTTGATATTTTATTGCTTCTATACACTTGAACAGTTTTATTTCAGATTTTACTTTTAGTTTTTGTTGCCTTCCTCAGATTAATTGGACTTAGTACTTGATTTTGTAACGATAATTAATGATGAACTACTGAAATACATTCATGATTTTCTCATCCGCTATTTTCTGGTGATACCTACTGCTTTCTGAGCGAATTTAAGATAATATTCTGAAGTAACGTCTTACATACTAAGGGATTGGATAGTTTTATTATTTGTAGCCAATGCCGTCTCAATTTTGTACGAATTGTCGGTACCAACAAAATTATCAAAGATATAAACTTTTATTGGTTCGCGTTTATTGTTATTCGTTTCTACAATTCGCAAGAAGTAAATTTGCGTAATATTTTATACAGAAATGTATTCGGCAAGATTATAAGTTTAAAATGGAAATATTCCATAGGACGATATTTGTCTCATTATTTTGTACTACGTTTTCTGCAGTGAGTTTATTGCCTTAACTAAAGTTCTGAAACTAACTATAGATTTAAACCTTCGCGACAATCTGGAACAGTCTAATACACAAAAACCAAATTCTATGCTTATTAACCAAATACAAACTCATAATTGCCTCTAATTTGTACATTACATAATTATCTCGTAGGTACACTATAAATTGTCTACATTACATAAAAGATAATATTATCTGTGTAACCTCATTCGATCTCGTAGTATTCCATATTGCCGATTCCCAGTTGATTCGAGCAATTAACATATTGACTGGAAGTTGGAATAGGCTTACACGAGACTTCGATGCATATGTAATCCTATCAGACCGTTATTCGATAAATTCGTATTGGTTATCAAACATTAAGTACATAATTTGGAGAAGGCATTGCTCGACTGAAAGGATTTCTAGTCCCGAAAATCATAGAGCTCAATATTGATTCAAACTTTAGGAGTCTTTGAACTTGTCTTTAATGGTACTAAATTATACTAATTTCTTAGCTTTCCCAGCCACAGGGACCTGAAATAAACGACCAATTTCAAATAACTGACCCTGTTACTGAATCACCAGTACAAACACAACCGCAAGTCGTCGAAGAGGTAGTTGCACCTGAAAATGCGAAAACTGCTGAACAAACGACTGTTGTACCGGAAGAAAAAGCAAACGATTCTCACGAACAGGACTTATCTTTATCACAAGTCAGCTTTTCCTTCAGAATTTACAAATTTATCTCAGAACCTATCTTCAAAGTCGTAAGCGCACCAAAAGTTAACGCAGTACTGAGAAACATAGGGACATGTGTTGTAAATGGAGCGATGGAGCTATTTTCCTACTATTTACCGGCCCCTTTCATGCCACTAATAGCCTCTGCGGCCGGCCTAGTAATCCCATTTGAACCAGTCGTCATGTTAAAAGAGAAAATGCCAGTCACAAGTTACAGGCGAGCCTTCCAAACGGCTATGAGCAGTTTTCTCAGAACATTTGATAAGTATAAAGTTGAAGAAGATTTTGATCCGTATATGACCAGACGGTTTAACAGAAGGTTCGTGGGTGACGATGGGAAAAAACAAGAGAAAGAGGAAATCGCTGATGTTGAATAAAATCGTATTTTCACAATGTTGTTGGTGTTTTATTTATTTCCGCTTGCTTTTATTCATGAAACTTAAGAAAATATTGGTAATTCATTCTTTGATTAAATTATTTTGTGGTAAAAGTAAAAAATTAATAAGCTTTACAATCTCTTATCGCACCTTATAATAGTCGGTTAAGGTAGAACGTAGAACTACAGAAGTTGATGTGTTTTCAAAAATCAAAATTTAATCAAGGAAAGCCGCCATAGTTATGACTCCAAAGAACGGACAAAAGAATGTCGTCTTAGCTACAACTCTATCCGCTGGTTTTGGTGTTGTTGATTTAGTTGAAATTTTTTTAGTTGTTGTAGTTTCATCACCGTTTTCTTTTTTTTCTGTATCCTTTTTTCCTGCATCTTTATCTTCAGCGTCCTTTTTGTCTGCATCTTTCTTGTCTGAATCTTTATCGTCAGATTCCTTCTTGCCTGAATCTTTATCATCCGATTCCTTTTTGTCTTTGTCATCCGATTCTTTTTTTTCTGCATCTTTATTGTCTGAATCCTTTTTTTCTGTATCTTTATCATCTGACTCCTTTTTGTCTGAATCCTTTTTATCTGAACCCTTATCATCTGTGTCTTTCTTTTCAGGATCTTCTCCTTCTTTCAGCACCTTGATTTTAGTCTCATCAGTGGCCTCAACGGTTGTTGCTACTTCAATTTTTACAGTAGTCGTATCACCCTCAGGCTGTTCTGTGTCATCACCGCCACGCAAAAATTGCTTCTTAATTCCAGCTTTTATATTCCTGCGAACTTTAGAAAGGACATGAGAATTTAGATCTTTATTCTTATTATTAAGAGCATAAGGAATAAGATTTAAATTTATACCGTCAGTTTTTCTTAAGCTTTTGCTTGCAGACCCAAATCCAGACCAAAAATGTCGGAATCCATTTTTGTCTACAAATACTCTTTTTGTTGGAATATCTGTGTTTTCTCGTCGTAACATGAAATCTTTGAAATAGTCAGATACTATGTGAGTGGTTGGCTTGAGGATATTATACTTTTCATTGTTGAAAATAGCCTCGCCGACTTTCTGAAAATCCATGTGGTTTGGATATTGTGAAAGTGTTGTCTGAAGCTGAAAAATAAGGAAAAAAGTTAATAAAGCGACTGGCACGTAGGTTTAAGAGTGTTTTGTATTTAATTGCAAAAATGACTCTAAAGCAGAATTTCCTAATTACTGTTAAAAAAAATTAACGAACTTCGAAAACGTTATCGTTAAATCATGTTTTTTTGGGAATATCCTACTACTATTATAAAGGCGAAAGTTTGTAAGTATGGATGTATGGATGTTTGTTACTCTTTCACGTAAAAACTACTGAATGGATTTGAATGAAACTTTACCACACTATAACTTATACATCAGAATAACACATAGGCTACAATTTTAGAGGTTTCTAATGTGTCCTGAAGTCCACGCAAACGAAGTCGCGGGCAAAAGCTAGTTGTTCTATATTTATTAAAATCAATATAACTTACATTTGAAATAAAAATACATAACGAAATAATAGTAAGCATTTCTAGAGTTTTAATTTTATATCTTCATGTTTAAGAGTTTGATAATCTTCTACCACAAGTGAACGATTGCAACTTTTGCATTGCATTATGAAATGAGCCGTCAGTCGTAAAATGTATTTTAATTAAGAAACTGTTGCTGTGAATACTTGAATTAACTTTGTTGAGTGTTTCTTTAGTTTTTATGTAAAAGAGAATTGGCAGTAGGATCTAGAATATTTGATAAGATATAAAAATAATAGTAAAACCAGGATGAACAATATTTATCACTGCTGGGTTAACATTAGGCCTATGTAGCACAGATATTAATAATTGATTATTTGGAATCTAGGTTTCTTCACGATGTTTTACTTCAACATTCGTCAGAGTCGTCTTAAGACTATTAAAAAGAGCAATTAAAATTTTGAAAGTACTTGTCTGGTACTTGGTATTGAAACTGCAACCTCATGAATACAACTCCGTACATAGAACCACTAGATGTTATATAAGAATAACATGTTACTTTATGAAGTTTCCCACATGAGATTTATTTTATTTGAAATACTTAGTAAACGGTTTGCAAAAACACTATTATGTGTAGTTTGTTTTTATTTAACCTAACCTAACAGGTTCTTGTCGTGACTACCAAATGCTTTTTGAAATAATCTCAGTTCATTTTAAATATGGACTAGTTGATTGATATCTAGGTATTATATTTTTCTTTTATAAATATAGGGATACAGACTCGTACCTGCTCTAGGGCCTCTAATAGATGGCTGATGATTGCTGGCGCTCTGATATCGCGGTAGTCTGCGAAAGCGTTCCCGCTTGGCTCCCAACTAGAAGGAAAGGGGAAGCATCCCTGTGATTTTAGCCGGTAACAGTCCGGCATAGCGCTTCCCCTTCCCAAAGGTGAAGTAAGTCCATGCGGACATTAGGATATCAAATAAAACTCTCTAGTAGCGGTACGACATTGTGTGTAAGGAGTCTTACAAAACAATAAGAGATCCTTGCAATGGAAGCAGATTATAAACGCACTATTTTTTAAGATATTAAAAAAAACAACAAGTAATTTTACTTAAATTTATTCGCAACGTATTTTTACTTAAGCGTAAAACAAAACGACGCCTCCCCCAAAACATTCCGACATACATCCGACAGATGGCGTTGTATTAAAAATAATTCACAATTTTCAATGCATTACAGAATTCATAATTTTACAAAGGAAACAAACGATTACATACAAATCCACCAAAATAACAACCAAATTTAACAGATGGCGAAAACAATATCAAAACAACTAAATGTGTGTTAGAAGTTAAAAAAATATTCCAGATAAATCAAAAGTTTGCAAGGCAAGAGCCCCATTAAGACTGATAAAATAATGACAAAACATTATGTTGTATAATGGAAATCATTAAAACATAATATCTTCCAAAAAATAATTTTCAACAACAATATGTACCACCATTCAAATTCTAAACTAAGGAACTCCTTAAAAAACAAATCTGGAATCATACTAAAAACCAAATCTTTACTAAAGTTTAATCCATGCATTATTAGGGTAGATGTCTTATTACAATTTTACTAACTGTGATTTTACTATGAAACATTAGACACGTAGTTTTTTGTTTCAACAAGAACTTGAGAAGATACCTCGGCTTGAATCCACAATTTTGTGATCACGTGGACAATATTATTGCTTTGCACATGTTATCACAAAATTGTGACGACGTGAGTTCGCCACTCTGGAAATTTTGTTCAGTATTTCTATTTTTCAAAAAACTATCTACATACTGGTAATTTCTAATTGTCAGTGACAGCAACTTAACACGAAAAACAAGAATACATGTCATATATTTTTCTAACCGACTGACAGACATCATCGCTTTTTGCTTCTCATATTTTTCACATCTACCCTCATTCAAATTCCATTAATAACTTTAGCCATTTTAAGGTGTATTGTACATTAAGGTTCTTTGCAAAATATTGTCGAAGTGATATGAATATCCTACTTTTATCTCTCTCTTGTAAATAAAAAAACATGTATTTCTATCCCTCTCTACGCACGACACAATCAATTGAACAATAAGCTTTTTCAATAATCTATTTCTGACTTCTATTTTGAATATTTTGTTAATTTTGTCATCATTTTCTCTTCTAGTAATTAAGAATTTTTTTAAATGCCTTTAACTTTTTGAATCTTAGAATTCTTCTTTTTCTTTTCGCATAATTGGCATACATTTAATTGAATGCTGTCTATAGCATAGAATTGTTTGATTTTTGGGTATAAGATGCCACTACGTACAGTAAAGTACACCATTTCCCGCCTATTATAACAATTCTGCTTAAACTATATCTGGAATTGAGTTAGATTATTGAAAAAGGCATAAAGGCTAAGCTAATCATTGTAACAACATGGCAGTTTCAAGCGTGCTATTAGCTGCACGTCAATTATAACAATGAATTACAAAAATCAACTTTACTGCTTCTAAAACAGGGTTTATTTTTAATAAAGTGTGTTGCTGAAAAGCATCTATTTTGAGCTCTGAAAGCAGGTCGTCGTGAGAAGTTGCTAGCGCTGTCTCGCTTCCACAAAGTCCTACTTTAAGAGCTCATTGCACCAATTTGCTTTTAGTTATAAGACGGATTTGAATCTCACTTTTTGCAAACCGCATTTCAGATTTTAACCATTATTTGGAACTTGAACCAACCCCACGTGTTTTGTAATCATTTCAAGAGTAAGAAAAACATTTAAATTTAAATTTCATTTTAAAACTAACCGGAAAATAGTTTTTTTTTTGAGATTATAAACAATTTGACTAAATATAAATAACTACGAATATTTTTATAACTAATATTGTTGAAGCGATACGCGTTTATCAAACAAAATTATAATTATTACAGCTTGCGTATTCGATATTTTTAGGTTATATGGGAATTACAATTACAGTCGATGTAAACTTCATGACTTAAATAAAGGCGGGGTTAAAAATGGGTGGATCTTCATTGGACACGCCCCCAACTGCACCTAACTCCATTCTAGACTTAGATGCAGTCAGGGACCATGACTTTTAGATAGGGAGTGAAGTATTCTGATTCTGTGTAGTCTATAACTCCCTTTAGCATACTGTAGACTATGATTGCTATGGAAGTAAGAGATAGAACTATTCAGACCTATAGGACTATCTCTTTTTAAACAGTAGAACAAAGATTTATTTTCTTTATTGTAAATTTTAAGCTCTGTTAGTTTAAGTCATCAAACATACACTCAACTTTGTCACAAGATACTAATTTTACATCTTTTTTTAAACAAAATGTGTACGAATATACATTTTAATAAAAAAAAGAGTTATATTTGACTAGTAGTGTGGTGGATATGTATTTCGCTCATAATATAGTCTAGCTTCGTGGACACTACCAACTATTCATTAGATTATTAAAAATTACTGGCGATTAATTACAAAGAGCATTCGCATTCAATTACCTATTAAAAAACGAACAGATGAAATTAGCAAAAAAGTGAAATATTAAGACTAGATAGATTATAACCTAAAATTCAGTCAATTCATTCACTAAGCACGTTAATAGTGTTGCAATAACAAAAAAATAATCAGTAGAATATAAACTGAGAGTAAAAACAACACAAACATCTTCGGTAAAAATAAAACTAAACAATTAAGACTTGAAGCAGTTTGTGTAAAGCGTTATAAAAAAACGAATTTGACAAATTGCACTTTTACAAAATATTTCTTATTATAGAAAAATACGAAGAGAATATTAGAAAACCTTGGTGCCGCCATAAGCTCTTCGAATTTTAAAAAAGAATTTCATTTTTTTTAAACTTATCAAACTAGCTAATTTTTTTTTCTAATTTTATACCAAAAGGAAGATCAATGCAACACGTACGAGGTTTTTTTTTTCAAAAAAATATAAATATTAATTATTATTTACATCAACAATATTATGTGTTATACTAGACATTAAATATTGCAAGTGTCATAAGTCAAAGTGTCAAAATTTACATTATCCCATACATAAAAATGACATAAATATGAAAAAATATATTCTATATGAACCACTATTTAATAAAACATTGAGACAGCGATTTTATACGAAAATATAGGCAATATTTATTACGACTATTTACACAGATATAATTATAATTATTAATGAAAAATATAAGAATATGAATTAGAAATGAATACTGATTAAATAAAAAAAAATCCACTGGAATAAATTGTATTGTTACTAAATGATGTGAAATAAATACATTAAATGTGCCTTAATAATAAGTTTATTTTATTATTTTTATCTATAATACTATCACACGATTTTAGAGTTTATGACAAGCTTTTTATGAAACGGTTACATTTCGAACACTACTTTGACAGATGTCATTTGTGTTGCCACTTGTATACAATCTGTGTCAATCAATGTTGCTATTTATAAAATAAAAACTAGTTATTTTTACAAATCTGACCTAACAGTTTATTGCGATGTTTGTGGTTACCGTATATATACCAATATGTTTTCTTTATATGTATATATTTATCCCTCTTTGTATACTTTTGTAGGATTTAATTTGACACTTTAGATTGTATATAATGGGGATCTGATATATTCCGATTTGGATATAATGGACCATACTTAAGTATCTTAGGGGTAAAGCAAGTTTTTTTACTATGGCAGCATGGAACTTTGGTATACGGATCAAATAACTATTCGTCTTTTGTGTGGTTTTTGTATAAAAAATAAGAAGAGATACGTACACGTATTAAAATGACGCATTGATATTTAGTAGTTTTTAGTAGAAAATAATCAATTATTAATAATTTTACCCGTAACATACCGTACCTTACTGTCAAAGAAGGGTTATGTGTTTCGTTTACGTCATAAATACTCTAACGAATCAAGTAATTATTAATTAACTATTAAATTTATTTCACCATAAGATAGCTTCATTTTCACTTACAATTTAATAGTTCAACGCCTTGTTTATAACAAATTCAACCTTATTGATATTATTTGCTTATTCTAATGATTTTCAGTAATGCGTATAATAAGGGATTATAATATTTATTTTTAGGAATATCAGGGTTTAGATATCTCATTTTTTTGGGGATATAGGATCAAAAAATCAGTTTCAAGAATAATTTCAAAGTTTAAAAGTTGCCTTTTGAGTTTGATGTTAATTTTTACTAAAAAAGAAGGGAATCTTATTTATATATTGCTTGCTTTGCTCTTATTAACTTTAAAAACAATTTATGGAATTTGGAGTAAATGAAAATATAATCTTTAAGGTTAAATTTTGAATGTCAAATAAGTTATCAGGCACTTGAATCAAAGTATAGTATGATCTGTCTCTGCAACTAAGTTGTGTAATATTTGGAGTTTTACCAAAACCTCTAAAAGTAAGCTTTGAAGTTGTGGACAGGAGACACTAATAGCTTTACTTTAAGAGTGGCGTGGTAGGTAACTGTGTGTTCATTCATTAACTTTTGAGTTGCCTTTAATTGGTCTTATTACTTTTTTGTATAGCCTATTGAAAAGAGACCGCTATTTTACGGCATTTATCGCCCTGCCTCGCTTTCACATTGCAACAATTTTACTTTATAAGGTAGTGGCAGTACTCCAGATCAAATTGGTCTGCATTTTAGTAGCCACGGTAAATAAGGGTGATTTTAGAAAATGTTAATTCGGTAAAAATACGTTTGTTTCTTTTTATTACCTATATTATATACTGTGTCATCGTAAATAACGTGCTGTTAAATCTTATTGAATTATTTTGTTCATAAAATATTTGTGTGTTTATAAAATCAAGTACCGTAATTTGGGGTATATTGCAACTTATAGAGCGGATAACAAAATGTTTAGGAATTAATTTGGTGATAAATTGATAACTTTTATAAACACAAATAAAAACAAGTACGGTGTTCAATAATATTACTAAAAGATAGTTTTCAAATTGTGAATGGCATTCGTCATTTATAATTTATTTGAATGATCATTCACTTTCTAATTCAAATAAATGATAAATATGAATTAACTCATTCGTTGCAATATACCCCGAATTACGGCACCGTACTCCATTTCTTTAGGTACTTAACAAAAATTACCTTTTTAAGAACCTGAACAAATGCAGTATATATAGTTCCTAGTCTGAAGTAAAAAATCCTATTCAAAGTTCAAAGCAATTTTATTGGCCTATGCAGTTTACTTATATGTGATCCTATACTAAATTGATAGCTGAATTGCACTTATGAATCGGTCAAATACATAACACCCGTATTTTCAGTTACATCCTAAGAATATGCAAATATTGTTCAAAGTAAAATAGTCGTTATTTCTAACTCGATAGATGTCATTATCCTATGTCTGTCGAATATAAGAGATTGCCACTGAAATATGTACAATTTAAAATCAGACTTATATTTAATTCATAAGGTACGATTTCTAATAACTCTGTTAATTATTTTATTTGGTAAAGCAAGTGGTCACTTTTTGATAGTTTAGCGTCGTATACAGGTTATGTATACATGTTATTTTAAATACATATTTTGGCCTCAGAATTTCAAAATTATACTTTTCATTTTTAACCCAATGAAGATTTTTGTACAGAACGTTTTGCAAATAAGTTTTGATGGCCAAATTAGTGTTCGTACTTAAACTATTCAGCTAATTGTAATTGAAACAGTTGTCAACGTTATTCAACTATTATTTACCAAAATTGAACACAAAAACTTACCTACACATCGTTCTATACAAATAAAAACAATTTATATATAGAAGTATCGTCTGAACGCATCACTTACCTCACCAAATCATTTATTTAAAGAACAATCTAACTATCATTAACATTTATTAGGTATTTTAGATCCAAACTCGTGAAGTATATCGCAGGCCATTTCCAGATCGTTTCTCGTGATGCCCAATGCCCGTACGACTATATCTTTGGGGTAACCCTCCCCTACTAGGCGCGCAATGTAATCTAAATTTATGTTTTCGTACGACACGTTGTCTCCGTACTTTCTGCCGTGCTTGTCGTGCGTTAGCGGGTTGATTTTTTTAGCTGGAAATAAAAATATTGGTCTGTGAATTTGGATGGTTTTACTGCTTGGGAAAATTTTTGTGGACAAAATTTTAAGATACTTGATAGCAACAAACGTCTGTTACGATAGAAATTTAAAACATTTAATATCGGTCTCAAGTTAAATACTTTAATGTTTATAAACAAAAAAATTGGTAAATTTATATTTCATGATTTATTTAGTTTTGTGCTAGTTTTTCTATTTTCTTTAACACCGCCGGCAAAGAAGTTAGTATTTTTTATTAGAGAAGTGGCTTAGCAAACTACCCTTACAAAGGAAAAGCATTGACGAATCACACAAATGCTAGTCCTATGCGGGGATCGACTTCTCGACACATCTCGCACAGTGGATTTGGCGCGGTGACCTATACCGGCTCTCGGCTTACTATAACCAATTATACTTATATTTTTAAATAAATATTTAAAGAATATAATTTATAACTTACGTGCAACAGCCAACTCATTCTTCTCAACAGCAACATTCTCATACGGCGGGTCCTTTATATCCTCAGATGGGAACTTAGGCATAGTGGTGGACTTGGCCGGTTGGTCGACACTGCCGCTAGTCGTTGCCGGCAAGGACCTCTGCCTTGGCGGCGCTCTACTTTCCAGCCTAGTTTCCCTATCAAAACTAGATCTCGACTCAATAATTCTGTCTGGTTTTTCTGGCGGTCTTTCGGGTGGGAGTCGGAAATCTGTATGCCGACTATCAGATAAAGGGAGATGTCTTTCGAGTTTTTCTCGACTTTCTAAGTGTCTGTCTTGTCTGTCCATCACTCTGGTTTCGTGCCTTTGTTCTGGGATATGTCTTTCTTGCCTCGTATCTCGATTTTCCATCCTTTCCGGTCTTTCTTGGACCCTTTCTTGCCTATTATCGTGTCTCTCTGGTAATTGTCTGTTTTCTTGGCTGGGCACGTGTCTTTCTGGGATTTGTCTGTTATTTTCTTGATTTGGCACGTGTCTTTCCAGTACTTGTCTGTTGTTTTCTTGACTGGGAATATATCTGTCTGGTATTTGTCTGTTTTCTTGGTTGTTTACGTGTCTCTCTGTCCGTTCCTGTCTGTCTGGGATGTATCTGTTGTCTTGTCTATCTGGTTTCGGTTCTGTGGGTGTGGGGGCTTCGGTCGGTCTTTCGGGAGGTGGGGCAGGGAGGGGTCTACTGTTCGACTGTGGGGTACACGCTCGTCGGGGCTTTTCAAATGCTCTCGGGTCTGGTGGCACCTGAAATATTTTATGATGATTAGTTTAGGGTATCAAGATAGCAAAAATATTGTAGCAGCTTTGATTTGTCCTTGAATTTATTGGTACTGATACATCAAATATTTTTTTAGTTGATGCGAGATTTAGCCATTAGCTCGCTTAATATCAGAAACTGTTTATCATCACAACCCTTCCTAGTGTCATCTGGAATTGGTCCACTTCAATCAGATATAGATATCACAGCTTTTCGTTATTGTAAACGCGCACTGAACAACAGCGGTGATTGAATCTCAATCCTAATTTCTATGGGAAGAGATCTGTGTCTAGGTGTGAGACAATTAGTCTGGTATAATTATATCAAAGTACTAGCAAGAGATATTCACTAACACACCTCATTCCTCGTGTCGATGACACCAGTGATGGTCTCCGTGGAACCGGTGATGATGGAGGTCAGCCGGTGTCTGGAGTCAGGCTCCGGCTCCAATGACGAACGTCTTCTGGGTTCTGGAAGGAAAATATATTTGGTAAGTTACGTCTGTAGTGATTTTAATTCTTTTTTTTTGTTGTGGAAGATATATTTTTCAAATAATTTAAGCAGTTGAGAAAGTCTTGCAAGAATAAAGTAAGGACTCGATTAATGTTGATGGTGAAAACGATTTGGAGAAGGCTCTTATTCAACTTAGTTCTTCTCGGTACGGATTGTGTGCACGAGTAGCAGATTCGAACTTAATACAGGTAAATAACTTCTACAAATATATGTGTGCTTTCTCAATTATTCTTAAAAATTTTCTTTCATTCTTAAAAACAAAGGGTAACAATTCTCATATTTAAATCGATTTTTCAATATATGATAAAGGCCTCTACGCAATAGTGAGACATTTACAGGCTAGTATTTGTCAAGGGTTATCACAACCTAGGCATTATCTAGCTCGTATGGTAACATAAAGTAGCTTTGTACATGTATTCTCTCATTTGGTTTCACTATATTAACTGTGTACATAAATTGTTAAATAAACAAATAAATGCGGATAACATCACATACATCGTTCTGAACCCAAAGTAAGTTGTTAAAGCACTTGTGTTATGGAATTCAGATACAACGAAGGTACAACAAACACCCACACCTGAGACAATGTAGAAGTGTGAATTTTTACATTGACGCGACCGGGAATCAAATCAAACTCGGGACCTCAGAGCTAGGGAAACCTTGAAACAGGTGCGTACGCAAGTCGACCACGGAGATCGTCGAAAGTAAGTCGTAAAGTCCACAAAATACCTGGCGCACTGCTAGCAGCCGCTATATCCTGCACACTACTAGCGGCCACGATGACGGGCTCGGCGGGCGACAGGCTCTTGCGCGGCGGCAGCGGGGGCGCGCGCAGCTCCCCGTACGCGTTCTCGTGCTGCGGGGGCGCGCGGCGCGGGGCGCGCGGCGAGTGGCGCGGCGAGCCCAGCGGGGACCGCACCGACGGCCGCAGGGCCGCTATCGTGGAGGTGGCCGCGTTGAACTCCGCCCAGTCCTGGTGGGAGTTCAGTGTTTACACTCGAGTGGAGTAGTTAAAGTGTGTAGGTGTAGGTGTTTTTAAGAATTGTATGTTGTTATAATTGTTTGTATCTCGCATCTTTGATAGCAGGTTTTATGTTGACTGACTAAGCTGCTTTTACTAGGAAGTTTTTTTTTACTAAACCCATAAAGAAGGAAGTCTATAATTTTGAATATTAGATTTGGACATGGAACTGGCTATTTTAAAACGACTTAGATGCAGTCCTGTACTGATTCGACTGGTGCGGATAAGGTAACGTAATTGGGAATCGGTGTTAGCAATACAATTTCTACAAACGTTTCAGTTACACGCAGAGTCAAAAATATTACCTAAAGATGTCGTCTTTTCCTACGGCAGGATACTACACGGGTCTTTTACAAACTATGTTCTGTGACAAATTATATTGTTTCTCTATATATACACTAAACGTCGTCTTTCCTTATTTTTTCACACCAGGAACGTATTTTTGTTCGTAGAATAATGAAGAATTCTATATTATGGGGTTTCAAGCATTAAAATTAATGAAAGTAAGCACAAAAGTGTTCCAATTTAATGCGAACAAAGTTACAGCCAGCACAATCATGATTAATTTAGATATTCTATGATAATTTATTTAATAATTCATAGCATGCGACATATCATATCAATGCTACCATAAAATCGAGTACACTGCGTGCAAACAAAAATACTTAATACTTACTCAAAGACCACAGCATAAAAAAACTTATATCACAAAAACCAAGACAAAGGAAACAAAAACAAAGAAGCACATGTCACCAAGCGTATATTTTCAACATAAAAAATACAATTAAAAATAAATAAATCATTAATTCGACATAATAAGTAAAATAATAATAATTAAATCATTGCTCAACGTCAAATACGAACTGTATACAAATTGCTCTTAAAATAAAACTGATGTTGTGGGAAAGAAATGGCGCTCTACATTGTTAGCAGCATCTCGCTTGCACAACGTCATCAGTCCTACTTTAAGAACTCATAGTAAGTACGTTGAGGGTAAACATAACGGTATCTCCGGTATGACGGATAGCATTTAGTTTTAAGCTAGTTCAAGTGCTGTCAAAAACAGCAGAAACATTAATACATTTTATACTTGTTTTGCTGTAGCGTTTTTTTGTTAGGTTAGTGAATCATGTTCAGATTAAAAACTGTGTTTTGGGTCCGAAACTAGTCGGGCAATCCCGATAAAATACGTGGGAGTAAATTTGTATGAGGTCTAAAAGATTGATAGCAAAATAGCATGTTTTACATGCTTATAATAATAGTTCTGACAACCTCTAAATATTTTAAAGACAGAGATGCAAAAATATCATTGTTAAATAAAAAAACGCTACAACAAACATAAAATTTCGATTATCAGATCACCGAAACGGATTTTCATAAAACCTAAAAATAATTTAGGAAAATATTTCCATTAAAAAAGTCGATAGAATTACAATTAATTAATTTCAAAGTACCTAACTACGATTGTATATACAAAAAAAAAACTCATTCATTAAATGACGACGGACAGTCGGCAAAAAATATAAATAATTAATTAAATTAATACTATTGCATTAAGTGCACTATCTTAACAAACAAAAAACAATCAATTGATATTAAATTGAACAATATTAATGTCTTTGTTTAGAAAAATATTTATATGTTTATGACTTATGTTTTAAAATAAATACTTGTTTTTCAGGAGCAAAAGTGATATACTTCATAAAGAGTTTTAAACTGGAATATGCGAACTGGCCTCGATAGCAACAGTAAACTAATAATCCCCAAGAAGGTGGCTTAATTCACTGAAATATGGTTCAAATTCGAATGATTGATGATGCAAAGTTTAGACAGTACAAAAAGCACGTATATCACTTTTGCAAGAAGCTTGTGAATGCCAACATATGAAATACAGTACGAATGCAATGTAAGAAACTTCGCTGCGTCAAAAAACATATTGTCAATCTAAAAGAACTGATCATAATATCATGATTTAATTTATTTGAATTGTAGGGAATTCTTTGTTGGCCATCTAAAGCTGGTATTATTATAATTAACGCAGAAAGTCTCTTACTTCAATACCAACCAATAATGATTTCCACAATATTGCCTTATAAAAGACCAAACAAAAAAAACTGTAAGCGATATAATTTCACGAGTGCAAACGAGTTTGAACCTTATTGTGTTATGGTTAAAGTATAATTTGCAATCGTGAAATAATATCACTCTTGAATGACAATAAGCTTAGGATGAGATTGTGAACGCAAAACCGAAGAAACAATAGTTTTTGTTTACAACTACGTGCAAGTGTCTGATAGATGATGTCTGTGATGATCATATTTGTACTAAAATACATAAAGAACTTTAATAACAGATTGTATAACTTTTTTCTTTGAGACACTTATAGACTGAGCAGATTGAATTGCTTACTGTAATAATGGTAGTAAAATTGTATCTACCTTGGGCCGTCCATTTCTGTTCTTTTATAGAGCAAGGGTGGATAGGCCCCTAGTAGATTAAATTTTTGATTAAAATTATCAAAAGCCTCTGCATGTTGAATCTTTGCCCCCGTGTACGCTTTAAAAAGGACCGGATTTCTTTCTATGTATTTAAGCCATAAATGGAAAGAGAACGAATAATAATAAGACCGGCTTAATTCGATTTTTTTTCAAATACCCAATTTGAATTTCTTCTTTTGCATGTAGGACATAATTGCATAAAAGACAGCGAAAAATAAACATTATTTAAAGTAACCAAGTTTCATTTCTCAGTTTTGCCGTCACAATTCCTATCCACCAATCACAGACGTCGTTGATTTATAAATAGCCAATGACATTTCTTAACCATATCAATGTATTCACACAGACATCATGCGTCACAAACTAAAGCGTGGGTTCTGCTGTGGGCGGGGAGTTTACGAGTTGTTTCGTTTTAGTATTTTATTTATTTTGATACAAAGGTAAATTTCATTGTTAAAGGATGTAGTATCATAATAGTGTTCTATATTTTAAGTGCTGTGACTTTGGATGAACTCTGATGTTCGACAATGTCTATGTTACGATAATTGTGCAAGATGATAGTGCATAATTAGAAAACTTTGTAATATTATTGACCATATTAATAGTTCCTATATCTGAATGTGTTTTAATATGTTGCTTTCTAGAAGAAACTGATTGTACTAAGTATAACTGAATCGCGCCTAATTGTGAAACAAGTTATATAACAGATTTTTATAGTGAAGAATTCATTACATTTTAGCTATTATGTATAAGCATATCCATATTATGGCGTACACCAACTGTTATTGAGGAAAATGAAGCTCTATTACTTTCCTATTTAAATATTCTTTACACAAAATGAACATTTTACAACTGTAATAATCCCGACCACAGCAAAACCCAAAAACAAATCCACAATATAAAAAAAAAAATGTGAACAGATCCATCGGCGTCGTCAAGCAAACATAACCCGTGCAAGTTAAGCATGCGGGGATTTCCGCCGCTGTCTCTGTAAACAAACAACCATTATGTTTATATATGGACGCATGCATGGGTTTATGTTTATCTTTGACTTGGCCTTTATGCGATAGGTGATAATAGGTACTACTTGTAAATTATGAAGGGTGATTTTTGTTGTAGATAAACTTTTCTATTTTATGATATGGAGTGGAACTTTTACAGTGCGCTTGTTTTTGTGATTGTGATAGAATATACTTATAGCTAAACTTAAGCGTCGTACCCGTCGCAAAATAAGACGCAGTACACGTTGAAGAACATGTTTTCAAGTTGCTGCTGGATTGAAGAGGATATGAGGGTTTATGATGTGCCACAACAAGTTCGTGTAATTACTCAATATGTTTTGACAAATTTCGTAATGGCGAGTAGCGTGTTGCACGAAAATTTTACCCAGTGGATACTAGGCTAAAATCTTACAAACTCAACATAATTATACGCGACATGCATTTTCGATTATATTCCTGCTAATTTTCTGGTTCCAATAAATAAGTCTTGTTAGTATGGATCGGTAGCTATAAGTTATTATTAATTTCTTTATCACTGCTTAGCGATTTCATAATGTTAATCCCAAATCTCTTCTTGTACTTAAATTAAAGTCTACTTTTGATCACTACATTAACAAAAACGAATTTAAAATATACACATATTGGCCACTAAAAGTCAGAGATATACATAAAACCTTAGAAAAAAAATGAAAATCAACAAAAACAATGAGAAAATGCATGGATACAAGCTTAAACAACAAACATGCCACACAACTACACAATGCAAACCATGCGAATATTTATGAAAATACCCTATAAGCCTTTTACGATGAAGTCCAGAGTAAAAAGTATCTTAATACATGAGCGATAAGATCGAAAACTGGAATACAGGTACCTTAAGAGCTTCGAAAAGAATCACATAAAAGATATCCTTATTTATAGTATGCAATAGAATATATCTATTGATTGTCGGTCACTCCAACGCGTCGCTAAAAGGCTTTTTCACACACCTCAGTAACTTTTAAGTAGAGCTAGCAATACTATTTTGTAGATCGAGTAAAAATTTTAGTTTTTTCACTACATTTTTTTTACGTTGTTATATCACAAGTAACAATACGGAATTGTTTTAGGTAAAGTAATTAAACGCGTTGTTTAATAACGTTTCAGTACTAAATTCGGGATGTATTTGTAAATGTGGCTGTAATCTCTTTCCAATGAAAGATGTATTCATTAATTAATTCTTGAAACCTTCTTTGTTACATTTGTAAACATAATGATGCTTAAAGTATGTAAATTGTGTTTCTCCCATGGATGAAAATAAATAGTACTTTAAATTCTATTTTTTTCAAGCTTATCTTTACTAAATTTCAAGAATTAATTTCCAAACACCCTGTATACATAATAGTTAAGGTATATTTACCTCAGCGTCGTCGATGTCATCCGTGAGCCCGTTGAACGTTGTATTCCTAGACGCCCAGCCGTTTGAGTTGCCAGATATCGTCACATCTACACCTAAGGGTGATAGGGATAAGGTTTATAATTGAATAACAGTGAACGAAATTGTCTATTGTGTACATTAAATTTAATTAATATGTCAAAAGAAAATGAATCAATCTTATCATGTTTTCTTTGAAGATGATTTGTAGTTGCATTAACTAATAGTTCACGAATAGTCGATTGGTATATAGTCCCCACTCAAATGACCGAATTGCTTGACATGACGCAGAACAAGCATTTGACGTGATTTTCATTGGTTGTATTTGTGCATGTGTTTCGAATGCCAGCAAAACAATCTCGCGACCCAAAGATTCAAACCCTTAGTATGGGAGTGTTTTCATTATTATGAGTCTTACATGAAGATCATCAGTAAAAGTTTTACTCACTAGATCCGTTACAACCGGACGATCCTGAAGAACCGGACGAGTTCGACGAAACAGGTTTAACTGCAGTCTTTGTGTGTCTGGAAAATAAGTTATCAGTTTAACATAAGATTTTTGAGTACTAAAGAAATTGTATGTAATTATATAATGTGGTGTTGAATGGTAAAAGATATTAATGTACTATGCTTGCTAACCCATCTCGGTCTTAGTAGACAAAAACATATTAATCAAGTAAAATACTGACATAATGTCAGTACATTTGAATTGGTTAGCCTTGTTGTTTACATTGGTCTTTAAGTTTTATACATTGTTAATCTGAGTTTTTAGACTACACTAAACAAGTGAGAAAACGAATGGAGTATAACTAACAAAATTCAGTGAGAGTAAATGTTTAGTTTGTTTAATTTTTCAATTCGAATATCCATGTATATGTCTATAAGTCTCACTTTGATTCTGACGTCGTGTTGGGCGGTCTCGGCGGCACGAAGGCGTCGACGACCACTTGTTCGGTACCTTTGATCTCGGCGCGACAGAACGGACAGCCCTGACCTTCTGAATCCTGAGAACATGGGAGAAAATAGTATATATTAGTCTAATTTTATTACAAATTTTGATACAAAAGGTGCACAAGCGAGCTTGACCGTATAAACGTTTCTATTTCTAAGTAAACCATTGGCAGAGTGTGTGACGAGTCTGAGGACAATTAAATGATATAAGAAAGACGATGTCTTTAATCTGTTGCTTCATACCTTTCCATATTGAACTTTACAAAATTTTAACATGTCTAAATTTCCCTTAACACAGTTTGCTATTTGATAACTAACCCATCTCAAAAGTAGTCTATGAACAAGTTTAACTTTTCACCAACATACTGACCCTTACAGATTTCCCCTTTCACCCCACAATTACTCATCACATCATTCACTACTATTATTATCCAACACAATGCCCTAGCTACTCACAATTTGCCACGCAGTAAGGCACGGTGTACACAAAAGATGTCCGCACGGCTCTATCCTTATGTCCTTGTCGTTTTCCGCACAAATCTTACATAACTGGAAGGTGCTACCTGTAATAGTTAATAAACAGTTTATTGTAAAAAGAAAATAATATTAAATTGATACATTTTATATTACCTTTTAACACTTGTTAAAAACTCCTGGTTATATATTTAAGTAGCTTATTGCCCTCGGATCTACCCGCGTGAATATCGGTCAAAGATTCAGGCTGCCAGCTACCCCGTGCATTCAATTACAATTTCATATAAATTAGTTAAGACTTTTAAGAGGGAAGAGGTAATAAACGCATCAACACGCACAAAAGAGTAATATCTACCTTCTTCAACAACCCTAAACTAAAATTTGCCCAGCATTGGTACTTATACTGACCCATTTCACAGTACAATTCGTACTGTTCCTGTGTGACTGTGATGTGATCCTCGGCTGGCGATATGATAGCGCTGCTTAAATCTGGGTTCACATCCCGGCCATCTGGATATAGGTAGCTGCAACAGATACAATTGGATGTTGATCTCATTTCGTGTTATTTAGCTTTAACTATTATTTTGCGTGCAGAGGGTTCGAACCCTGCACTAGAATAATATTTGCGGAAAGCACAAACTTTTTTAAGTATGGACGTTTCATTTGAATATTTGTGAAACACCTGGACGCCGACTTCCAACTCGGATGTTTGTATTTTTTGAAGTATGTTCGGGCGACCGTCAAATATCGACGGATTTACAAAAACAAAAATAGTTAATTTTGAATAATTTATGCTGTGTCTAGGAACAACTAATTGGAATCTCGTGTATTGAGCCCTTTGCAAACAAATCTGCAGCTATATTTTTTTATCAATCTGAGGGGCTTAGCACCATTATCAAAGACTCAATGAAAATGAAACGGCGTAGAACGGTTTTTCTTTGTCACGACTGCAAACATTTAACTCTTAAAGCCGATAGTAGGTACCGTTCTCCAAAAATAGTATCAACTTACAATCCCTCTCTGTACCCATCTAGTAAAGCCTGCACGAGGCTTTTGTTCTGGGGTATAGTTTGTAAAATCTCGCCGTCGACCGTCACGTACCCTATCGCCCACTGACCGAGCCGCGTACATGATAACCTGGAGAAAAATAGAAAATAAATATCAATTATAGAGTAGGTATACAAGACTGTTTTGAATTATAATTTGGACAGTATTACAAATAGTTACACAAAGGCTGAATAAAATAGAGCTATTCTCAAACCTTATGAATACGGGAATGTAAACTTTTCACAGCTGAGTATAAGTTCCCTCCCAATATAGAGATGTAAATTCATTGGTACATTTCTGTGGTAAGCTTTATGGGGAACTTCAAACTTTAAAGTATATTAATGTCTTAGTGGACCTTATATATAGAGTACCAGATATGTGTAGCGAAACTTAAACAATGGGATAACTCACTGCGTTGCCCTTTTTTACTTTTCCACTTATAATCTAACTTAGCTACGAAAAATCTGCATTTTTTGTTAAAACTACACCAGATCCAAATATTAATAAAATATCCATAAAAGTATTTTTTTTCTTAACTTAGTAAATTTTTCTTTCTCTTCTTTTTTTTTCTCTATCCATCCACATCTATACTAGGAAATTGAAAAACTCACCTAAAAACGTAACTGCCAGCTTTATGTATATATTTCTGGAGCCTCGCCTTCACCTCGTCGTAAGTTAGGAAGGCGACATATCCCGGGTGCGTGACCGCTAGCAGTTGCCAGTTCCGGAGTAACGTACTCCAAGGCTGGAATAACCTGGAAATGAGAGGTGGTCTTCAATAAACAGCGGACAAAAGTATTAAGTATTACTAGAAAAGACACGGATAGGGACAATAGAACTTAAGTCAATGCAAAATTTGTGCCTGAACAGTAGTAGAGGTACTGATTTCCTGGTATCTATTAGACTATAATGAATCCTTATGGAAAGTATTATAAAGATAATAGTATAAGAGCACTTAAGCCGCTATGTATCAGAATGCTAACACAAATGGACCAATTGAAATTCCAATATGAAATATCTTTAGGAAATGTTTATCTTTCTCTTCATTGTACTGTAATATGACAATGGCAGTGTTCAGAAGCACAAACATGTGAATATTTCATACATCACAACTTCGGAAGAAACAAGGCATTGGAAATAAGGTGACTAAAATAAAGTACCTAGACAAAATAATCTTTCTTACCTTGTAAAGACGTCAAACTCGAAATTAGATATAAAATCGTTGCAGGTAAGATCTATCGTGGTCTTCAACGCCATCGTCTCCAACCCCGAGGAGATCGGATGCACGTTGTTCAACTCCTCTCGAAAGATCTTCCATGGAACCAGGGTGCTGAGGAAGAAGAGAAAACATATATAAGTACATATCTCTCATCAAGAGATCCTATAAAATGAAAAAATAAACTGGGGAAATTGAAAACGTTAACAAAAAGCGCTGAAAGCTTGTTTATTTATTAAAGGCTTAATAAATATATTTATTGTTATTTGTAGTATAAAACCCAGAACTAAATACTGGCTCCTGCAACACAGTTTGCTTCCTGGCTCAGAAGACAGGGCTTTAAATGTGTGTTTACTGTATAATTCTTGTGCACACAAAAAAAAAATATTATTGTGGTTATCATTGCTATTTAAGACATGTTTCAAGTCAAAGTGTGGACTATTACGAAAACACTACATGGAGATCACTTATTACACGACTCGACAGCGTTACGAAAATATTATACTCATTTAATTTATACCCCATCATATACAATAACTAACTGTCTCCAAGGAAGGCTTTAATAAC
Source organism: Trichoplusia ni (assembly GCF_003590095.1). Lineage (NCBI taxonomy): Eukaryota > Metazoa > Arthropoda > Insecta > Lepidoptera > Noctuidae > Trichoplusia > Trichoplusia ni. Next base: position 3,323,667 of record NC_039501.1, read on the forward strand.
TCCATTTAATTACTTCGAACAGCAGGGCTTACTTAAATTGACTTTGTGTGTAACTTGAGCCTTATTCTAAAAGACCATTTGTCGATAGAATGAAGCTATTGAAAAATATATTTGTTTTAACTTTCGTAACGTTTGAGGCGAGACATCAAAGAGTTCCGATTCAATCAAAACGTTTGAGAAGTTGGGAACTCGGTTTAAGCTCTACGTACTGCAAAAGAAATATATTCAACACATTTTCTTGAAAAACTCATTTTTATTGTGCTTTATTTTAACTTTTACTGATAAAGTTCAATTTTTTGCCGGTATGTTTAATCAAATGGGATGTATTGTTTGTATCCGTATTCTAAGACAATGATTTTGATTTCTTGCTTCGCACAATCCCAAAAATGATTAACGAATTGGCGACACCTATAAACACTGGATTCGATCTAATTTGCAGACAGTAAATTCTTTCTTAGTAAGATCTAATAACCTACGAATAGACTTTGACTAATTGACGGTACTACTAGAAATAGATTCGAATTTATTGCTAACCTTTTACATAACATTACCCATTCCACAAAAGCAGTATTCAGAGCGAAGCTGAAATAACATTTTAAAATTTAAAGCCTCCGCTTCAATATTGTTATTATATTACTAATTGCACGCTCGGGCACGGCCATTGGATGATAAAGGCAATACAATTTGATTTTAAGTGTGTAACCATCGGGAAAATTACCAATTCAAACACGATAGGTCTGAATGAGTGCTAATCGATAAGTCCATACGTGACCACTTCGAGCTCTGTTATACCAGAATACAATAGCAAACATAAGTTTAAAGGTGAAAATTTAAGTCTTTAAAATAAAAGCAGTCTATTTTTTTTTGTTTTCAGACTACATCATGGAGTGTCCTTTTCGTGACAAACAGAAATTCAAACATAATCACATACATTCGTGTTTATAATATTGAAGCCCCCCCTCCCCCCATTACAACCTTTTTTATGCCCAAGTCTTATATCCTTTGAGAACCGGACCCGACACAGGTGTCCTTGGTTTGCGAGACAGACGGATAGACAAAAATATTCTAGCATTTATAATACTAGTATACAATATAGAAGCATGCATATGACCAGACAAACTGGTGTCTTGTCTTGTCATACCAAAATCAAGTTGTCAAGATATTTGTAATTTTGCCCTTCTGAACTCTCTGGAGTTTGATCCCCATGCAAAATGTTAATATGTGCGGGGACGGCGTGTTTTCCAATTAGCTGAATTAATTTCCTATATTCGATGAAGGGGAGCTGCCGGCATTGACAGTGGGCAGACGCAACGATTATTTGGTCATCCCCTCGTCTGCCTGTAGGAACAGATAACAGTGAATACGGGGGTGGATTTAATATATCGTTTGTTTATGTTCAAGTTTCTATGTACTATAGTGTGAATTATAGTTGATATTGGGGGAGAAAGACTTTCCAAATATGTATAAACTAAATTGTTTATAAAAAAGTGGGTGCTAAAAGTTCGTATTTTGATAATAATAGGACAGATGAAAGAATATTTAAAGATTAAAAATTTATACCAATTCAGCTACAAAAATCATTACTTATATCAATAGTCATTGTAAATACTATAAATTAACGTATTAAGAGGAACTTATAGGAAGAAAAAAAATAGTTAATTGTATACAAGTAACCAAAAAATAAAATGTTTCGTTTAACGCTAGTCCAACGTTGATACATAAGGACAACGAATTAGGAACTACTCCATAGACATAAATAGTGAAAAACAATCCCAAAAACCATACCACCATTTTCCTAAATTAGAAAACATTCACAACGTTCACAATAAAAACCGAAGCTTTTAAAACACTTCAGCGACTATTCAATGGGAACACTGACAGTTGGGAATGGGAAATACACAGTTTCCCACTGAACGCTGAATATGCATCGAGGTGTATTGATTTAGAGCGCACGGTCTGCGATGCAAGCGGGGCCGGGTGGCAGAGATTTTATTGTATGGTGAGAACATTGATATGGTCTACTTTGTCATGTGGCGTGCCAGATTTTGTTGCTTTTTTCTATTTCCAGATGCATTGTTTGCAGTCCATATTTATGGGTTGGTATAAATCGATTGAGAATACTCTTTTCTACCCGTTATCTCTACGCTGAATTACCTCAGGATGAACAGAGTTTTAGCCAAGAAGCTTGTGAAAGTACTATACTGGGCAAAGGCATGTTTATCTACAATATTCAGTGTCTTTAGCACCTAGCTGACCGACTTATGAGTTCATCCGTACAAAAGCATTAAACAGTAACCAGTTAACGCTTTCCTAACTACGTTTTTGAATAGGGATTAAAGCAATAATAAGAAGACATACCGATATAATTGGCTTTTCACATACAAACAATACTTTATCATGACGTTTTCATGTACCAATTTGTTTCTAAAGTTCATCAGCCTCATTATTGACAGCATACAGGTGCACGGTAGATGCAATAGGCAAGACCAAGGTTGTGGCTTAAAAAACGCATATAAATAACACGTAAAACAACAATTAACATTATCCTTGCAGTTTTAATTACGATTCACGTCATTATCCTTCATTAAGTACCGGTAATTGTTTGTGAAGATGTTTTGTTTGATTAATAGCTTGAATCATGATTTAAGAAACGAATAAGGATATTTAAAAACGCAAGAGACTACTCAAGATTTAGTGTTTTTTTAATAAAGTTTCTATTCAGACTGTTTCGACAAGGTGATTCATAATTTATTGAAAAAAAAAAACGTAATAAATAATTATAATTCATGTAAATAAGGTTAGGCACGCGCGTATTTGTATTGTTCAAAATAATTTCGGCGGTGATTATGTTGTAACATTTGCATAAGATTCTGACGCATAACAATACAATACAATGCTTAGTTTTCACAAGGGACACAAATGTCATCCGATTTAATGTGAGTATAACATTCCCATTCTTAAACAGACGACCGCCACAAATATTTCAAAGAGGTCATCGCCAAGGCTTTACGAGCTGAGGAGATTCCAATTAAAAATAGGAACCTACGCACTTTGATTTTCATGGAACTTTCGGCACAATTATTATCAAAAGTGCGACGAAAAACAAATATCTGCCACGCTAACAGTTTTAGGAATAGTGTTACTATGATATTTATTCAAAAAATATAAAATTTTCATTAAAAAAAAAACACACAGTTTTTAGCATTCCTCGTTATACGTTGTAGCATTTTACGCCCCTTTTCCAAGCAAGTAATAATTGTTTTTGATGTCTACAACATTTTATAATACTACATTACCAAACGGCATTTACCATGCGAAGATCCCGGTACAAGTAAAACTACTGTTCGACTCACTACGGCATAATCTAAATAATATTCAAGTCACATACACAATTACGTCGTATGATTTTGGGAGGGAAGGGGAAGGGACTACCCCAATACTTTTAAGGAAAGGTTAGGTTAAATTACTGGAGTCAGTTTTTTGTTGTAATATTGTATTTGTGTATTAAGTATACTTCTTTATGGAAAGTTATAAGGCAATATTATCATCTTCATTACAACAACTAGCCTCAGATTTTTCCCGTATTTTTTTCCTTCTCGCGGCAAAAGAAGTGAAATAATTCATCGAATATTCGTGTAATGTCTTCTTATTTATCTACTTCCAGCTACTCTTATCATGATCATCAACAAGTCACAAGCAAAGAAGCATCTTTATCAAATTTCATATTTTTCTCAAATTAAAATCTTATAATCGTCAGACTAAGTCTGAATTTTCATTAAAACATTTTTCGCGCCCAAACCCATTCTCATTACTGTTCCTTGCGGTTGCTTGATTAACACCTAGCAGGGCTTTTTGTGAGCCAATGACGTTGTTTCCGACCCAAATTACTTGGGGTTCCAACGCCTTATTCTTCCCCTTTTATCTTCACTATTTGCTGATGGGGATGTCAATCATTCAATCACAAGGAAATGCCCTTGTAACATTAACGTGTATAATTAATTAGTAAGGTATTTTCTGTATATTCCAAAGAATAAAGGTATTTTTTACCCTGAATATTCAGGGTAAAAACATATATGGAATATTAAACAGGGGACAGCATATTTGCAGTGTTCGGACAGCATCATATCATTTTAGTTTCGTTTGTTTTAAATCAGTCACATTTCTGTCGATGGATACATTCTATTAACCACGAAAACAAAAAAGGGACAAAAGGATCACGCAATCTCTACACAGAACTATAACAATCATTCCAACATATTCCTAGGCCTCCAACATATACCTAGGTTATAAGTGTAACATGAACGTAGCCCAACAAAGTGGCCGAACGGAAACGGCGAGGGGTCTCGCCCACACCCTCATTTGCATTCACGAGAAAAGCCCGAATCGAAATGAAAAATTCACTTGCATTTTTAGCGTGTACATTTTTAGATGTGTATTTCAGTTTCTGGTGCTGGACTTTTGGTTTCCGCTCTAGGATTTATCTATAGAAAAGGTAGACGAGAGATTTCGTTACGAAAATATTCTCTATTTCAATCATACTGAATTTTCTCGAATGGCTAATGGGGAACCATAAAAACAGGCATGGCTTTATCCCACTCCAAAGTAAAATCTAATATTACGTTTCTTTCTATCTATAAGCCGTAAATGGCGACGAAGGTCGATAATCTCATTTGTACTTAAACGGGAAAACTCGGAGACCTGTCCATCTGGAAATAGACTCCAAGGTACAAGATTTACAGTCAACTTTACAAAACATATCAACAGGACCCTTATTTCAAGGTAGTAAGACTGCTTTTTCATTGACAAGCTAACAAAGTAGATATACCATGTAGCCATTTTTAAAGTATGCAAGTCAAGCCTATAATTTTCCCATGTTTTCCATAAAACGGCTATTCAAACATATGTCTAACAACATCCCGTCAATCGGAACGTTTCTAACTATAACACGTACCCGAAATGAATAGAAATACCATTATAACATTGAAGCTTATCATTTCGCATGTATAATATCGCATTGTGTTCTGTTATATTAATCCAACGCCTATTGTTGCACAAGCGGCCCACTCTGCCTTTATACGGCTCTTAAACAGAATACTTAACTAATGGAGTTCGCATATTTACTTTTATTATTTGCATACATATCGTATCTAATTTAGCAATGAAATGCTTTAAATATTACAAATGATTTAATGAGTGACTTATAACTTCAGTAATGTTTAACTATTTGTTCAAATCCTTTTACAAGTAGCCTACAGGGTCATTCTGCAAGGCAAAGGAATTTTAAGATTCAAATCATTATTCGGTGCTATGTATTTTGGTTTTAAACATAAAAACACTCATTTATAGTACACTACAAGTACAAAATTAACATATTCGAATTTAATCATTTCATTTTAGATTCAAATCTAACAGCTAACATTTAAATTTACACTTTTCTATGAAGATGATTTATACATTTAACACTCCAGTCGTTCGTTACTCTATGGCAGCAGTCAAGAGTATTGTATGCATTCCTAATGCAGAGCCCCTTATACAGAAACAACGTGACACAGATTCGTATTGCAAAGCCGTGACTCATACGGTGTGAAATGCTTCAAGACAATTAATATTAGTTCATAGTTTCGTTTACGATGAACTAAAATTTGATATGAAATGTTGAAACTTTGAAGTCACAGAAATTGTTCAAGTGATGGTAAGTCTTGTTGCGCTAACTATCTTAGACTAGCTGTTGCCTGCGACTTCGTCCCCGTGGGTAGAAGATATTGATTTATACCTGCCCTGTTTTTTTCACATTTTCCATTGTATCTTCGCTCCTATTAGTCGCAGCGTGATGGTTTATAGCCTAAAGCCTTCCTCGATGAATGGTCTAGTCAACACAAAAAGATTTTTTCAATTTGGACCAGTAGTTCCTGAGATTAGCGCGTTCAAACAAACAAACAAACAATCAAACAAACTCTTCAGCTTTATATATTAGTATAGAGTATAGATTTTAAGGCTTTTAAGTTGTAGATTGGTTTCAAAATTGTTCAAGTTGGGAAACCTGCAATACGAATGCAGATGTGCACTTATTCAATAAAATAATGAAACCGTTGTATTAGTTTTAGTTACCAAAAGTTTTGCCTCACACCTCTCTCGTGGACTGATATTAACACAAAGACTACCACAAATGTTTTGGCAAAGAATAATTTGCAAAAATTGACACCAACAGATGTTCCTAAGCGATCATATAATTACAATAAATAATATGATTTTTAAAACTAGCTAACGTCACAAAATGTTGTGTCACAAGACATTAATGACAATATGAAATAAACAGATAACATAATATTTGAACCTTATCATAATAAAACCATATCAAACGATTATTATAAAGGAAACAGCAATAAGAAACAGGAAGTTTGCAAATAGATAGACGATATCAAAAATGGGCTGTCGATCGATCATAATCTGTGGCCGAGCCATCAGTGATAAAACAAACGAGGTTCAGGGGATTAAAGCGATACGATATCGATTGATAGCTGAGCATGAATGGAAATATTAACACTTGATTACAATTTTCATGTATGAATGATGAAAGAACAAAAAACCCGAATGACTGTTCATGGCGTAAATATTTGTTTCTAACCTAGTTGATATTTTGGTCATAATGACAAAGGCTAATGGAAAATTGACAAAACTTTTCGTCTCTGATATCATAAACGTAAAATCATTCGTGTATCTGAAATTTTATCAAAGCATTACAGGAAACCAACATGATACAATAGACACAAAACCAAGACTGCTATGGACATAAATTCAAGTCCGATGACTCATCAAGATACTATATCGCGAATTGAAAGGATTTCGCTTTCTGTACCTGTTCTTGACGACAATGGGCGAGGCTAGCCTAATCCATTCAGTACAAAGGCGACAAACCGTGAAGTTGAATGGACTTAGTGCTTAATGGCAGGCCGCGTCGAACCGCATCGTGTCGCAGAAACGCGTAACGCCCGCTAATCGTCTCCTCCACTTGAGAAAAACACGAGAATTGTGGAGATGTTTTTATGAATTCATAAAGAAAATATTATTTTAATGGCTCTTGCTTTTATGTTTTAAAGTATGGAGAATAAAGATGCGACAAGCATGGTTATTTCTCCAAGATAAAGTGCTTAAGACGTTGGCTTTTAATGATTAAGTAGAATTGAAAATTGGAAACAAGAATGAATAAGGTACAAACAATACAACCCATGCAGTACTTAGATTAAGATCCCATTAAAAAACGTAATTCATACTTAAATGAAAGAGATTATTAAATAAGTGGGTAAAAAAAATAGAGTGCTGTTGCAAAGTAATATAATGTGATGAAGGAGACTACTGAGAATTATAAATTTAAGGACTCTTCTACTCCAATCTAGGCACTTGTTTCTAAGAGTGAAGCGAAAGATGAGAATAGAGATGTGACAATTGCCAAATATGAATCCGTCAAGGAAATACATAAAAGCCCATTGTATAAAAATCTAAAGAAAACCAGAAGCAGGTGAAGCAATTCGAATCAGGTGTAAAATGAATGGTAAAGATCCCTAACAGCAGGCAAGCCATATTATAACACTCTTTGTGTAAGTGTTAGTCACGCACGAATTCGTCTGGCAACAAAACGATGTGTCATAGTGTATCAAATACACCAGAAAACTCAATCGGATTCGCTTGATGTGAATGTACGATTCGAATCGTCTAAACGTGATTTTTGTGAACAATTATCTAAATTAAAAGCGTGTTGTGAGGTTTTATATTTATAGTTTTGTTGGTTCTGGTAAGATTTATGTTCTTTATTTAGATTTAGTTTTGGATTTCTATATAACTGATTATTTACCTTCTATGCCATTAACTAAACTGTTCGCACTTTTTTAATTGTTATAACTTTTTGATGATATTTGTTTTTCCATTCGCTGCATTGATATGATTTTTAAGGCAAATATATTATGTTCGTTCTTCAGACAAAAAAAAAAGGTTTTTTAATAAAATCACACGCAAATCCACTATGTATTGTCAAGGGTAAGGGAAAAACCCGTATAACAATGAAAAGGGTGGCTATCGAGTGCACTTGCCGAACGCCAACACAAATGTCGATACCACTACACCGGCACCCCTGAGTGTTCAACAAACAACGCATACATTTCAACATAAATTCTGCAAATTGTTCAAGTTTAGTTTGAAGAGCTTATTTCTTTGTTTTCTAATGGCGCTGAAGGTGAAACAAACTGGCTAATGCAAAGAGCGCTCTGCTTAAGCCATTTAAAGAAATGAGAGGAAAAAAGGTTTTTCATTTTTTTTTTGTTGTTATATTATTTACCTTATAACTCAGTAAAAGTTCTTTAACAAAGAATCATCATACTGAGAGTTTCATAGTAATTAAATTTTAAAACGAGACTCTTTTCTGACTGTTGTTTAGGTACAAAAAAGAATGTCAAAATATCTAAATAATTAACGTTCAATTATTTTTCTTCACAAAAGGTTTTCAGTTTAATTACTTCATAAATTGAAGTTATAATATCTCCTAGACACGTAATCACGATGCTGACGTTCTCACAAACCTTCTAATCTTTCAACTCAAACCCTAAAATATCAAAAAGTCCAAAAAACACAAAACGACTGGTAACTTCTAAAGGGGTTGGAAGGCGTCACAGGGATAAGTGCGACCCCATCGAGTCAGCCTTGGCGATCTGCCAACCCTGGTTGTAAATACAGTCGTTATGCAAATTTCACCTTACGTAAGTAGGGTATGACCTGACTTAGTGCGTGGATTGAATAAGTAGCTTCAAGTTCATCTCGTTATTTAAATAATTCATGTTATAAAGGTTTTCATATTGGCAGCTGTAAAGGTGACTAGTGACAGAGTTGGAATATCTATGCGAATGCGTAAGTCATATGCCATACATAGACAGGCCATAGAGTTGCTAATACTTAAAGATGTTATGTGAAATGCTTTAATTGTATATGAAACCTCCCGCGACACAAGAATTAAATTCATAAGTGCGGGAGTCGTTTTTAAAAGGAAATAAAGAGAAATTGACGAGATAGCATTTATCTTGTAGAACTAATTTAATACACTCGAGAAATAATTATGGAATAACTAAGGCAACCAATCTTTAAAACCTAAATCTTCCGAATATACTTAAATAATTTGTGAACAATTCATCTAAAACATATCGAGCGTCCAACAAAGACCATGGGAACATCATAAAAATAACTTCATTGTTTTGAAGATGCTTTGAATATATTCTTATTCGAATATACCCATGTGAACTGACCCACTTCGGGCCGAATTCACGCGAGATGGATCAAAGAAATTGTGGACATAACGTTGATATCGTTCGTAAAATATTGAGACGAGCGACGAAAAACTACCGATAAAATATATTCCAAGGATTGGCTTTTATATATTTTGAATCTGAGATAAATCTAATAGGGAAAGAGTTGGATGCGATGTTGATAGACGACAATTTTTATATCGGCATAAAATATTTCAGGTATTTCTGATGTGTTGAGGTAGAGGAAAAGTTTATTCGTATTTACTTATGTGTGTATCCCATTACTAGAAGAACCTCATCCTGAAAAATAAACTGGACAAAAGTTTTAAGTAGCAGTGGATCTTATCATATTCTAAACACTAACAAACAATTCCGAACGAGGCTTTCGACCTCTAATTGAACCACACGTACCATAAAACGCAATTAAACGACCTGCCCCAACACGCACCGACGACTCGAGATCAGGTCAATGATTTACTTAAATGTAGTGAGAGATTAACATTTAATCAGAGCGAAGCCGAAAATGGCGTACCTGCCGTAACAGGAGACTTTTTTCCAGCGGTGAGTTGCAAGAGAGAAAGCACAAAATGTGGCAAAGACTTTGAAATTTCAAGAAGAAAAGATTCTGTCATTGATTAGATGATAAAATGCCAAATTTACCAACAGAGCCGTCGTGTCACGTGTGACAGAAATCCCATTCGTAATTTAGTAACATCCCATTGAAATGCAGATTAATCAGGTCACGTGAACGGGGACGCGAAGTATTAATCTACGAAAGACGAAGTTACGCAAACCAGTAATATATTCCTGTACATTTGCATACTACATGAAGTGTGGCGAGGTTTCGTAGACCAGGCTCGTCAGGTGGACGGTTTATTCTGTATTTATGTGGACATGGAAATTAGAGCGAGTGCTTGCTTAGTTAATGATAATAAATTCGTATCGTGGTATGTTAAATAGATAAACTTGCAGATAAGGGTAGGTTTATGAAGATCTTGGCTCATCTGCATGTAAATGATGGCGTCATAAAGAAGGCATTTGCAGTGTTAAATAAATCGTATCCTTAGTAGTATTGAGAGAGACAGAAACAAGCTTATAAGACAAGGATTTAATAAAATTTATATTCGTATTTTAAAACGTCCCAAATCATTATATTTGTTCGATTATCTTTTGTTTGACTTCTCAAACATTATTGTTCCCAGAAGATTGTACAGCACGGTTTTTTTTATCGTATTTGGCAACTCCATATTTGATAAAATACATTTTAAGCGTATCAATACTCTTTCTAGATAACAACCCAGTTTTCTTCTAGACAAAATCAAATAGTCCACACGATCTAAGCCGAGAAGCCGAGAAAGACAAACAGAAACCTAATAACGTGTCCAGAATTTACACATCGAGGATACTAAGTGCAAATCCGACACCAGTATACGTAACTTGACCCACTTTCAAACTATCGAATGACTACGCTCAGTACCTTTTGAATTTCTAGTATAAATTTTTAGAGATTTCGTTCCGGATTCCCTTCAATGCGAATGAAACTGGAAAAGTTTCCATTCAAACCGGGTTCGGAATAAAAAGTACACATTTAAATTTAAATAAGGCTGAAATATTCAGGCACAAGTGATTCTAAAATGGAAGTGAATTTTGGAAGAACCTAAAGCTGGCTAGATATATTGATATGTGATTTATTCCAATAATTAAAACCACAAATCAGGATGCGTAAACTTGGTACATTTGGGAAAATTTACTTTAAAACGATCATTCTAACATCTTATTCAACCAACCATACATTATAAGACGTAGGTAATTAATGTAAAACTAAAGAATAGAGCATGTGGTGTTAACCTTTAAGTAATTGTTACACTTAAAAATGTATTATTCTTGTGTTAACAAATGCAAAAGTTTTGTGTAAACAATTGTTGGTTAACCTGAACTAAATAAATAAATAAAATAAAACACTCTCACGCGATATAAAATAAAAACAAATATCACCACGCTGACAGCTTCAACAACAATAAAAATAAATAAAATACAAATTGGCTGTTTAATTAATTGCAGTGTCAGCTTCGCGAGAAGTGGGTCAACCCGTCTAATCCACGACGCGGTGTTGTATTAGCTGAAAGATATCTGACACGAAGACGAAGAGGTCTGGGAAACGTCGATAAGAAAATACTTGAGTTTGTATTGTTTTAATCATGTGCTCGATATGGTTTTGGTATAGGCGGGTGATGCCTCGGAGAAAACAAAAAGACCAGAATAACTCTTTCTACATCTTTAAGGTAACTGTAGGGCTTAAATGTTTTTTTTTTGTTATGATCACAACTTAAAAAGTAAAAATTGAAGTTGAGAAATAATTTGTGTAATGGGTTTGTTATAAAATATTGGAATAATTGAGGTTACACTTGCCATACGGCTGTCAACGTTACTACCATTTTTGTTGACTGAGTATTCTGACCTTTGCATGACTGTGTAATTTGCTAAAATTAGGATTGTGAGTTTAAATGGGTTATTTTGGACCAATCAAATATTACGTCTAGATATTTTCAGCTAATGTAATAATACATTTCCTAAAGTATGGAGGATGTATTGATTGGGAAATAAGGTAAGAACTTCCGCCTACGAGGTCAACGGAAACCCCAAACTGCGCGACGATGTTAACTATGACCAAAGACTAACTTTCTCAGCTTTTACTTTTCTTTGTACAAAAGAAATATAGAAGGAATAAGGTTGCTTTGTTTACCTCCATAAATATAGCAGTTGGCACGTGTATTAACGTTATCCAAGCCGTAAAAATGTTCAGACTTTTCAAAGGTAATATTCTGAGGGAAGTCCGCAATTGGTCTTAGTTCACGAAGAATTTTATGAAAGCAATAAAGAAGTTAGACAATAGGTATTGTATGAGGGCAACTGGATCTATACTGAAACACTATCCTATCAGTCTTGAAGAAGCGGGGATGTAGGTCAACAGGCTTAATGCACTACACTGACTTGAAGACATCTGACACGCCCAATAGTAAGGCTGGGACCAGTCGATCGGAAACTTCATCACGATAGTGCTCCATTAGGCGATTGGAGTTTAAATTATGTATCGAACATACAAACATTAATGCCGAGTTTTCATTCATTAGATGGTAATAAAAGATACAGAATTTTAAATATAGGTCTACTTAGTACGAAAAAAGATTAAAGTTTTATCAAGAATAAAGTAATGGAAGGTGTATTGGCCAGAGATTGGTTGCGGACCTAGATCTAGCTACAGATCCTGAAAATAAAAAGGGAAAGAAGTAGGAGATCCTAGAGCATATTCAAGGAAGTTTCCATCCATATAATTTCGTATTCTACATAAGAAAGAGGAACTAATTAAATCATTAAATTACCATCTTCATTTAATATTAAACGTTGTATACGTGGTATACAGGGTGTAAGGAACACCGTACCACCAAAGTCGCATAATGACTTTAAAATAACGTGTTAATTAATATTAAAGAAGTCGCTACCGTCGGAGATTAATATTTATAGATTTAGTCATTTTTGAGCACGCAATGAATTGGTTACCGCGCGATCCTTACGCTCAGCGTACGTACTTACACGAACTGTAATGTGGTAGGAGGGCGACACTCGGCGACACGATCGAAACATTCGAAACGCGCGCGCATTTTATAAAAATGTTGTGATGTAACGAAAAACAATCACAAAAAAATACCAATCAATTTACACTATTCTGACTTCAATCTGTGTCTTGTGTATTATTAAATCAAACCTACTCTTACCTTAATCTCGCTCACTTCTAACCAGATAAGGTTCGAAAATTTCGAAATGTCCGCCATCTACGTGCACACAAATTTTGGCGCGGCGAAAAATCTGCTGCTGAACCCGGGGCAAAAAGTACCGCGTCCAGTAAATGTTCATCGCGAGACTTGCATTGCCACGTGCTTCGCCATAACACATTAGCATGTTGCCATTCTCCCGGGCGGTAAAATAACCTATCGAGCTACTAGGATCGTAATTTAATAATACACACACAACACACGCACTTATATCACTTAACACAGTAAAATTGTCTGCCTACACGATAATTAGTTCGCGAATTACCCGATTGCACATGCACATTCGATTAGCGTAAGGAACAAACTGAGTAAAAATAGGTACTATTTTGAAAAAAGCCGAACTTTCGGTTTTACCTTTGAGTAGTGTTGGACCTAGGTACCTATGATTCTTTATCGATAAATTACATGAGGTCGAAGTGAATATCGTAAAATTATTCTTGACAATAAAGTACTTAACTTAAACCTTTAAAATTGATTAATCACAAAATGTACTTTTGTGTAAGAACATAATTGTTTTATGTGACTGGAATAATTATTCAGCAGTTCGTAGGAAAAAAAATGATAAAAATTTTTAGGCAGGAATTTCATTAGTAGATGATGGATATTAGTAACAAAACAGAGTTTAATTTTAGAAAAAATAAATTATTGTTTATAACAACATGTTTTAGAACTACAGAATTCTAAACAATAACAAACTGTTAATAATAAAAGGTTTTAATAAATTTCGTAGTATGATAAGTTGATAAACGCTGAGAAGGTGATTTTCTATTTTATAACATGGAACCCGTGTAACAAAAATCGATGTACTATTTTATCCAGTGTCACAGGTACGTCACTCGCCGATACCGCTGTAGGTGTCGGCGACGCGCTGGCGGTGTCGACAAAGGCGGCTAGCGGTGCCTACAAAGCGCGCTGCTTTTTTTAAAGGAATAGTAGGCAGGATTACGAATAATGCGTGCGAGTGCGCGCGCAATAGTTGCGCTATCTCTTACGCTTGTCGCTCATGAGTATTGGTTCGGTTTTGACGTCACTTTCGGTTAGATTTGCAAGAGAGCGATGACCGACGAGTACCTTTACGAATCAGCTGATCGGGAGCAGTTTTTAGTGTTTCATTTACATTGCCTTTTTTTGTGAAAACGGCTTAATAATGATTTTGTTTATGAAAATATTATTGAAATACGTAGGAAAAATGATTTTATGACACATAAAATTAAAAAAACGCGAAAAAAAACTGCAATTTTCATGAAAAGACCGATGAAAAATTCCAACGCAGTGGGGTCTGGAATCATGTCTAGAACTCAGGTCCCACGGAAAAGTCACGGTGTTCCTTACACCCTGTATATTTGTCATAAATATATACCACGTTGTATACGCGGATGTTTAATAAATTATTAAGTTTAATTGCTTCTTCACATATTCGTCTTACAATTTGCATGAATTTTCCAAATGAGAGACTTTGGATTAGTGCAGAAAATTTTCTTAGTAATCTGGTAGTATTAGAAGTTTATAATTAGATCCTGAGATATGGAGGTAAGGTAACAGGAATGCGTAATCAAGTACTGAACTTTGATCTGATTTGAAAATTAAACGAAGAAGTGGGTTATTATGAAAACATCCGAGTTACAGGTAATTCGTATTGTTTTGAGTAAAGTTCTGGGAAATGTATCTCGATATGCGTCTAAAGAGAAAAATTCTTAGTAAAGAGATAATTGAAAGATAAGACCAGACCGAAGTTTTCGAAAATATTGTCGGTGTTGCCTGTTTCAGGGAAATGGAAA